>NC_056732.1:546113469-546208469 GCF_019279795.1 Protopterus annectens | reverse complement strand
TTAGGTAATTAATCTGAAGCAAAAACCTGTTTCACAAGAATAAAGAAGAAATAGAAACATTGTCCTTGTTTATACTTAACATGTTGTTATTTAAAAAACATTTAATGTTGACTGCTTCATTTAAACCTGGAGCTTGATCAGCAAAAAGTTTGATCTGCCACCAGGTCTCTCTTTGTTCGACCAACTTTTTAAAATCCCCACCCCTCAGGTCAGAATGGACCACCTCTAATACAGAAAATAACTCTCCTTTACTTTTTTCAAAAAGTGCCAAGAATCTTTAAGAAAGGGGTCAAAATCAGACGCTAATGGACTTAATATAGCGTCAATAATAAGAGCTATCCCTTCGGTAAACGAATGGGGAGCAGAGACTATAGGTCGAAAAGGTGGGTCTAATTGATTCTTATGTGTCTTGGGAATTCCAAATAAAATGCCAATTCTGGGTTTATCAATGAAACAAAAATCATAAACTTCTAAAGTGATTTCACCTGACATTAGGGCATCATACAAAAAAGAATGAATTAATCTTTCCTTTCTCCTAATGTCAAGCAGTGTAACCAGATTCGCGACATTTTGACGAAGAATTGGAAAATTATTCATGGAAATTCAGATCTATATGAGGTGTTAGGTAACAAACCTTCTTTTGTTTATAGGAACACTTACAATGTTAAAAAAGCTCTTGAACAACATTCCATTAAGCAAAATTATAGGGATTTTAATGTTAAAGGTATGTTTCCATGTAATAATTGTAGTACTTGTAGATTCATAGCAAAAGGACCTGTTATTTCGATTGAGGGTATAGACCTTACCTTCCCTGTTCCTGAATATGTTACATGTAAGACCACAGGGGTAGTTTATATAGGTTTTTGTAGTTCATGCCCTGCATTTTATGTAGGGATGACTACTAGGAGCTTGCACACCCGTATCAGGGAACATGTTTATAATATCAAGACTAGTAATGACAACAGTGCACTTTTTAAACATTCTGTAAATTGTTTGAATTTTAAAAAATTTTTATTTTCTGTATTAGAGGTGGTCCATTCTGACCTGAGGGGTGGGGATTTTAAAAAGTTGGTCGAACAAAGAGAGACCTGGTGGCAGATCAAACTTTTTGCTGATCAAGCTCCAGGTTTAAATGAAGCAGTCAACATTAAATGTTTTTTAAATAACAACATGTTAAGTATAAACAAGGACAATGTTTCTATTTCTTCTTTATTCTTGTGAAACAGGTTTTTGCTTCAGATTAATTACCTAATGATGTTTGTATTAATTGGATTATTACTTGACCAATCATTAACAACTTGGGATTAACTTATTTTGTATTTAAATGGTGTTTTTAAATGCTTTCATTCATTCTGAGGAAGTCCAAGGACGAAAGCGGATATTAAAACTTGTTGGTTACGCTATTTCTGTGGAGTTGGTTCTGTGTTCTGCCTCTGGTTTCGCTGCCTTTTACTTTATGTATGTATATATATTTTACACATATATGCTTATAGTTATATGATGCTGTTGTTCACAAATTTGTTGTACTCTGCCTACACATGACAAGTGCATTTTTCAGAAACAGTAGATAGCATCTCAATATACTCACTTCATTCAGCTATTCTATCCTGAATAAAGCAGATTATGGACAGTGAATAAACTTACAATTTGCCAAATCAAGATTTATCTAACAAAATGCCCCAAAATATGGCAAACTATCCAGTTCATCAAGCAGAGTCCAATTCCATCTGTTTCTTGAGTGATTACTTTGTTTTCATTTGGAAATTCTCTTTGGACCACTATAGTGGGACTTCATTCCTTCCACTCCTTCCTAAAACTCATTACCTCATAGGCAGTAAAGTATGGAAGTTGAATCATTTAATTTAAAGCCTTTATTTATTTATTTATTTAACATTTGTTTATCGGGAAAGTCTGACTGGGACAGAGCCCATTTTCAGAGAATGCCAGGAGAGAAATACTCTAGATGCATGTCTTTGAAATGGGGAGGAAACTGGAGCACCTGGAGGAAAGCCACACAAACACAGGGAGGACATGCAGACTCTGCACAGAAGGCACCCCAGTTAAGAATTGAACTGGAGGGCCTCTTGCTGCAAGGTAACATTGCTAACTGCTGCACTACTGCATCACCCAGTAATGTCAATGTAATGTCAGTTCTTCAGTGCATGCGACCTATGCTTTGATAACATAGGTTCATAGGTTTATAGGGTCATACTAGGCTATCTTCCCTAGGGCATTTATAAGCCTAGCCAGAGTGTGTTTGGCTTTCGCCACCCATTTTAAATGAATTTTGCTATGCCCTTTTTCGAGGTTAGTATACTGTGCTTCTGTCTAACAGTGACACAGAAGTGATACCCGGGGTAAACCTACGATCTCTCATCCACTCATCAAGATTCCTCTTGAAGAGAGTCAATGAGGGACTCTGCCTAACCTGGACTGGAATTTTATTCCAGAGTGAAGGGAGCCTCTAGGTTATAAATCTGTCCCTCCAGCATGTCCTATTTATTTCAGTGCTGAGGTTCAAGTCTCTCGAGCGCGTAGCTTGATGGGATTTGGATTTTCTGAGGTGCAGCATGTCCATTAAGTCCGGGTTGGACATGGCTTTATACGTCAGGCACAGATCGCCTCTGAACAGGCAGTATGCCACTGAGTAGAGCTGGAGTTTCTTTAACCGGGCAGCATATGGCATCTGTTTGAGCCCTTTGATCCTCTTGGTGAGGTACTTTTGGGGTCTTTCCAGTTGCTGCAGGTGTCTGGTAAGGTACAACCCAAAAGGGGCATTGTACTCAATTATGGGCCTGATGAGGGATGAGTAAAGAGGCACGATGACATCCCCTGATCTAGATGTGAATCCCTTCATGATTAGGTGGGCTATATAAAATGTTTTTCTAACCACTTTGGCCACGTGGTTGTCAAATGAGAGATTGCTATCAACTTGGGTCCCCAGGTCCCTAATTACTTCTTCTGTACTTAATGGATTACCACCTATGTGGTAATTTGTGGGCACTTTGTTTTTGCCAAAGGGGATGACTATACTCTTTTTGGCATTTAGCTTGAGGTCATGGCTCTGGCACCAGTTGTCTGTTTCTATGAGGCCCTTTTGGAGGATGCTTGTGTCGGCTGGAGAGTCGATTATGGCGCCCAGTTTGCAGTCATCTGCGAACTTGGTCAGCCACAGTCATTCCGTGTTGGCCTGTACCTCCGAGAAATATATACCGAACAAGGGAGGTCCCAGGACTGAGCCTTGTGGGGCACCACTTGTAACTGGTTTGGAGTCTGACATGGCTCCAGCAATTCTAACCATGTGGGTTCTGTCCTTGAGCCAGTTTGCAATCCATCTAGTGACATTGGGGTTTATATTTAAGCTGGTGAGCTTATCTATAATGCCCGAGTGGGGTATTGTATTGAAGGCTTTTGCGAGGTCCAGGTAGGCTGTGTGGACCACCTTCCCCTCATCAATGGCCTTGGTGACTGTTTCAAAGAAATCAACCAGATTTAAGAGGCAGGATCTGCCCTTAACAAAGCCGAACTGGGTAGGATCCAATGTCTGTAGGTCCCCAATATCTTTATTTATGAGGTCCATGATGATCCTTTCCATAGCTTTGCAGACCAAGCTAGTCAGGCTTATGGGGCGATAGTTTCCAGGATCCGTTGAAGCACCACCTTTATGGAGAGGGACCACTGTTGCTGTACGCCACTCTTTGGGCACATATCCTGTAGTAAGGCTGAAATTGAACAGTAGTTTTATGTTTGGGTTTAGCTCTTCTTGGAGTTCATGTAGGACGCAGCCCGGGACACCGTCTGGTCCCATTGATGCTGTGTTTTTGCTTTGGAGAGGCGGCTCTTACCTGAGCATCTGAGATGTCAGGGGCAGCACTCTGCTAAGATAGATATTTGCCCTTTTGGTGGGGTGGAGGGGGCGTTTGTGCTGAACCTGTCAGCTAGGTTAGTGGCCATGTTTGTGGGTTCAGTGTATTTTTGTCATTTTGGACTAATTCTGAGCATATCTGGGAATTACCACCCATGTTCCTAACATAACTAAAGAAAGCCTTGTGATTATCCTTAGTGTCCTGTGCAATTTTTCTCTCGAGCTGGCCTTAGACAATTTTATGAGTGCCCGTAGTTTTTGCTAATACTGATCAGTGATGCCTTCCCTTTTGGGATTTTGCTCTATCATTTAGTAGCTTCCTCCTTTATTGTATAGTTTGTTTATGGCTGGGGTCCACCAGACAGGACGTCTGCCTTTGGAGGATTGGGTCTTGGTTTTATTTGGGATCGCATGATCCATGCATTCCTGAAGGTATTCATAGACTGCGTTTATAAAGGATTCTGCGGTCTGGGCCGTATTTTCCACAGGCCCAGGGGCTTTGAAGGATTCCACCTCGGTTTTGTGGAGTGTGAAATTTGCTTTAGAGAAGTTTTTCACTGTGGTTTTCTGGGCAGGGGGTGGGGTCGGGATGTGAATATCCAGTGAGATTAGTTTATGGTCTGATCTTACCAGTGAGGGATACACTTCTGGTCTGGAGCATAGAGTCCCCATGTTGGTGATGATCAGGTCCAGTATGTTTTCCCCTCTTGTGGGAGTGGTAACAAGTTGTTCCATAGCATTTGAGTTTATAAATTCTGGGAATCTTTGGGCTATGGTGTTGGAGCTAGAGTAATGCTCCCAGTCTATGTTTGGGTATTTGAAGTCGCCCAATATAATGGTGTTTGGAGAGACCTTCATATTTTCCAGTGTTCTCAGGAAGGCCGAGTGTGGTTCCTGGGTTTGGGAGGGTGGTCTGTAGCAAGCTATAAACTGGAAGGCAGTTTTACCCACTGTTAGTTGCACATGGATAGTATCGGATGCTTCGTGCTTTGCCACCAACCTGGAGGTGTTGGTATCTTTGATGAATATCGATACTCCCCCTCCTTTTGTGGTTTGATCCAAGTTTTGGGGCCGAAAAGCATGATATATGAGGTATAACCTGGTAGTGCTGGGGTGCTCTCGGGAGCCCTGAACCAGGTTTCTGTTACTGCACAGATATTGATGTTCTCCATGCTAAGGAGAGTTTCGAGTGCGTGCATCTTGAGGTTTAGACTTCTGGCGTTGAGTAACATTACTCTTAGTTTCTTATCCCTTGTGATACCTATAGAGGTGGGTTTGTCTTTTGAGCCTTGCCTAAAAAAGGCACTATGGGGGTAGCAAGAGCCTTTGCCAATATCCGAAAGCCCAGGGGTGACAGGTGCAAGCCGTCCCTAGCGAAGCCTCGTGACTTGTTGAGCATATCATCCCAAGCTGACAGGCATTGGATCCCCTTTGAATGACACCAGTACTTAAGCCAATTGTTGAAATTGATCATCTTGTCTTCATATTGTGGCATCATTCTTGGTGAGGGTAAGATGCTACTGAAGGTCAGGGTCATACCGGCCTGTGATATATGCTCAGAGAGCTCCTTTATGTCTCTTTTCATGTAGTCCAGGGAGGTACGTCTCAGGTCATTCACACCAGCATGGACAATGACTGAGTCATATTTGTACTTGCCTTGGAGTGACCTGAGTGCTTGTGGTATGTGCAGATCCTAGCGCCCGATAGGCTGCTCACCATGACCCTCTCCTTGTTCAGCCTGGTGAGTGGGACGTCAGTGTGCCTGATGATAGAGTCATCTATTACAAGTGTATCAGGTGTGTTGTTTAGTCTTAAGGGCTGTGACTGTTTGGCACACTGGCTTTGTGAGATATGTGTTGCACGTGTTTTGTTTTGGGGTAGCGGTTGCTTGGGTGTCTGCTTTAGAGGTCTCTGCTGCTTAGGCAGATCTTTATTTAGAGCCTCTGAGTATGTTTTTGTGTGATTATGTGTTTGGTTTGCTGTCGTGGTAGGTCTATGTGAGACTGGAATTGTAGTGAGTGTGGTTTCCTTCTCTGCCTGACTGGTTATGCCAGTACTGAGTTGAAAGAGCTTAGCCTCCAGTTTGGCTATATGGTTGCATCTCTCACATGGGTTGGAATTTGCTGGGAGGAGGAGAGGGTTATCTGTGTACATGAGGCAGTTGTAACATTGCCTCAAGATTCCCAGATTCACCAGCTGGACCGGAGAGGAGATTGACAACTGACCTTTGGACATGCTAGAATAATATTGGGAATTCCTTAATAATTGAAAACAAGGGCCAGTGGGGAGTGAGGGTGTAGTGCTTTTAATTTTTAGTGCTGACATATAATTGCTTTAGTGAGCAAGTGCCAGGTAACTTAAGTGCAATGTGTTACAGGTAACTTAAATGCAAAAATGACAAACAGTAACTTTCTTTCAAGTGAAACAAGGAAATAAGTACAGTAAGCAATGCAGATATCACTAGTGATCCACAGAAGCGCTGAGAAGCCATGTATTAGGTGGAATTAGCACTCCAGGGAAATAACAAGCAAACAAACAACAAGCATATAAACAAAGCTAGATTCATCAGGCCTGGATCTAGTCTATGCTACAGCAAACAAGGTGTACCAATTTCAGTAAGATACAGTTCAAATATTCAGACACTATAAACCTTTAACCAGAAATTCCTAGCTCAGAAGGGCAGAGTCCAGCCTCTTCTCCCACAAGAGTGCAGACCACGAACCTTCTTAATGTAAAATAACTGGCCTGAAGCCCAAGTGCTTAAACCAGAACTAATACACTTTAAGGATAACAGACACTGGGCTCTCAATCAGCAGTTCCCAACTTAGAAGGATGAAAGCTACCTGTCCTGCCACCACAGTGCATGCCACAAACCTTCCTAATGTAAAACAACTGGTCTGAAGCCCAAGTGCTTAATCCAAAAGACTTAGAATGATAGCTACACTTTAATCAAGTTACTACCAAGCAGTAATAAATACAACTGAATACTTTAGAGAATGCCTGAATTAGTGCTCAAGTTACACAAACAAAGCTAGATCCAGCAGGCCCGAATCCAGTCTATGCTGCAGCAAACAAGGCGCACCAACTTCAGTAAGAAGCAGTTCAGATATGCATGCACTATAAGCCTTTAACCAGAAATTCCCAGCTCAGAAGGGCAGAGTCCAGCCTCTCCTCCAACAAGAGTGCAGACCGCGAACCCTATTAATGTAAAATAACTGGCCTGAAAGCCCAAGTGCTTAAAACAGAATTAATACACTTTTAGAATAACAGACACTGAGCCCTCAATCAGCAGTTCCCAACCTAGAGGGATGTAAGCTACCTGTTCTGCCACTACAGTGCAGACCACAAACCCTCTCAGTGCAAAACAACTGGTCCGAAGCCCAAGTGTTTAAACCAAAAGGCTTAGAATGAGTTACACCAAGCAGTAATAAATACAATTGAGTACTTTTAAGATGATGCAAAAGTAAAAAAAAGTAGGTAGAAACACAAGTACAGTAAAAGCAGATGAAAATTTTTTTTTTTCTGAACAAGTGCTGAGATCAAAGAAACAGATTTGAGTGCTGAAACTAGAAAACTGGCTAGTTATAAGAAAAAAAACTAAGCTAGAAGGCTTCCCTCCAACACAGAAGGGCTTGGGGGCTCAGAAGCCTACAAATAGTCTATACCACTTAACAGGAAAGGCAGGAAACAAGCTTAATTATTTTTTATTTATTTATTTTTTTTCTGTTTCCCAGATGCTCTCATTGTACACAGTAGGAGTGCCTGAAATCAGAATATGATCTCACTGCACTCAGTTGAGTGAGCAAATGATATGGGCCCAGAAGGAGTATCCAAACACAAATTTACAAGAGGGGCGGGCAGTTACAAGGCCACTAAGATTAACACCAAAACAAAAACAGGCAGGGTGGGTGGGACTAACTGAAGAGCAGAGTCAAAACTTCCAGTTCAGTTAATATTCCTTCCACACAGTTAAAATCAATTTAAATACTGTATTTTTTTTAAAAAAAAGTGCAGATAAAGGTACTTAAATTCTCTTATATGTCCAGTTGAATACAACAAGTTCTTAGCCGGCCAAACCTGAGGTTTTTAAGCAGAAAATATTTCACACTGTACCACTTAAATAGGCAAGGACAGGAAATCAAAGAATGTGGCTACCCCCAGTCATACTGACTTCTATAGAGTTTCTACATGCATATGTCAGTAAAACAGCATTTGTGGGTGGGGTTTGGTAATGCACAGAAGTGTACATCTATGGTGAGTGACAGCTAATTGGGTGGTATCATAGCTTGTACTGTACCTGTGCAGACACATAGCATTCATCTTTGTACTACTGCCAACTGTGAGCCTGCTGACAATATCTCTCCCCCACACCTATATAGGTACCTCTGGTCTGCATGAGGGACAGCAGCCTTCAGATGGTGAGGATGGTATTACCTTGTTGTGGCTCACCAGTAACACAGGCATGTTAAGATCATGCATGTCACCATGCACACAACTGTTACTTTCAACTGTTTTGCAAATATCTGCATGTTCATTTGTGGTGGGGTTAACTGCATTGTATCACAATGGTCATCACAGGGGCATATTAGCAGGAGATGTCATAGGTTCATAGGTAGGTACTAGGCTATTGGACTTAGGGCCTATATAAGCCTAGCCAAAAAAGTACTCTGACGTTCGCCACCCAAGAAAATTATTTTCCTGTGCTCCTGACGAGCAGAGCTACAGATGTGATCCCTGGGGTGAATTTCTTATTTCCCGTCCAATCATCAAGAGTTTTCTTGAAGAGTGCTAATGAGGAGTTTTGTTTGATATAGATAGGTAGTTTGTTCTAGAGTATGGGAAGTCTCTGGGACAGGAATCTATCCCTCCAGCATGTTCTGTTTATTGTGGTGACAAGGTTTAAATCCCTAGAGTGTGTAGCTCAGAGGGATTGGGATTTCTTTAAGTGGAGCATGTCCAACAGCTCTGGGTTTGACATAGCTTTGCATGTTAGGCAGAGATTGCCTCTGAGTAGGTGATGTGTGACGGAGTAAAGCTGGAGTTTTTTGAGACATTCTGCATAGGGCATCTGTTTGAGGCCGGTAATCCTCTTTGTGAGGCATTTCTGTGGCCTTTCCAGTTGTTGTAGATGTCTTGTGAGGTACATACTAAAAGGGGCATTGTACTCTATAATGGGTCTAATGAGTGATGAGCAGAGGGGAACAATTACCTCTTTTTTCCTGGATGAGAAACCTTTTGTGATGAGGTGTGCCACATAGAAGGATTTCCTGACTACTGTGGCGATGTGCTTATCAAAGGAGAGACTACTGTCCACCTGTGTCCCAAGGTCTCTTATCACACTTTCAATGTTAAGTAGACTACCACCTATGTGGTAGCTCATGGGTAAAGAGTTTTTACCAAATGGGATGACAATGCACTTCTTGGCATTGAACTTGAGGCCATGGCTTTGACACCAGGCATCTGTCTCAGTGAGGCCCTTTTGTAGGATGTTCACATCATTAGGAGTTTCACTTATGGCTCCTAGTTTGCAGTCATCTGTGAACTTCATTAGCCAAAGACCTTCTGTGTTAGCCTGTACTTCGGAGAAGTAGAGACCAAACAGGAGAGGACCCAGGCCTGAACCCTGTGGTAATCCACTTGTCACTGGTCTGAAGTCAGATTTGGGGTCTGTTACTTTCACAGTGTGGGTTTTGTCAGTGAGTCACTTGGTAGCACATCTTGTGATATAGGCATTTATACCTAGTTTAGTGAGTTTATCTATAATTCCAGAGTGGGGGATGGTGTCAAAAGCCTTGGCGAGGTCTAGATAGGCTGTGTGAACCACCTTACAGAAAAAAATAGTTTCTGTTTGTAAATTCCTGCATACATTGTTGGAAACTCCTGGTGTTCTGGCTACAGTGTGATTCTCAAACAATCTGGAAATATATCGCTGATTGATAAGTATATTTCTTGGCATTTTAATCTTTCAGATTTCTGCATTCTCTTAATTTTGCTTGACTGAATTATATAATGTATTTTGTGTCATTGTTTTCTATTTCTCATCTGTCCTGAAACAGTCCCACCCCACCCTATTCTTGTGGTGGTGGTGTTATAGTTGGAGGCTTTGCAGTTGCCCGCCCCTACTGTAAATTTGATCTGGGACATCTTCCCAGTCCAGTGTTCACTGTACTTAATACTGAGAGAACATATGAGAAGGCCAACCCACTTACGTTCTTAACCTTGAATTTTTCTTCTACTCCTTCTTCCTCACTCCTTGCACTTTACAAAAATGCACTTTATTTTACTTTTGCCTCTTCTTAAAAGTACTCAGTTGTATTTATTCTACTCCATTTATTACTACTTGGTAGTAGCCTGATTAAATTGTAACTGTTACTCTAAGCCTTTGGTTTGGGCTCCAGACTAGTTGTTTTACATTAAGGTTTGTGGTCTGCACTGTTGTGGCAGGACAGGTAGATTACATCTTTCTAAGTTGGGAGTTGCTGATTGAAGGCTCAATGTCTGTTATTCTAAAAGTGTTTTAGTCTGGTTAAAGCACTTGGGCTTCAGTCCAGTTATTTTTCATTACGAAGGTTTGTGGTCTGCACATTTGTGGGAGGAGAGGATAGATTCTGCCCTTCTGAGCTGGGAATTTCTGGTTAAAGGCTTATTGTGCCTGCTTATTTGAACTTTTTCTTTCTGAAATTGGTATGCCTTGGTTACTGTAGCATAGACTAGATTCAGGCATCCTGAATCTAGTTTTGTTTGTATAACTTGAGCACTAATCCAGGCCATCTCTTTTGGAGAAGGTTCCCCTGCACCCTAGTGGCAGGAGTGTGCAGTTAGAATTTGTCTGATTGAAAACTGCTGGAACAGGACTCAGTTTTTAGCTTTTTTACTGGTTAATTGAGTAATTTGTTTAAATCAGTTTGTCACGTTATTCATCTGCTTTCACTGTATTTGTGTTTCTTCCTACTTTATTACAAAGGGTTGGGAGGGTGGCCTAATGGTTAAGGTGTTTGCCTTACAAACATAAGGCACAGGGTTTGAGTCTAACAAGGGATAATTGGCTAGGCTTAAAATGGCTCACAAGGGCAGTTAGCTTAGTACTAATCTATGAACCTATGAACCTATTACTTTATTTTGCTTTTGCTGCTTGTTCTTAAAAGTGCTGGGAGTTGCTGATTGGAGGTTTAGTGTCTGTTACTCTAAAAGTGTATTAGTTCTGGCTTAAGCACTTGGGCTTTGGGCTAGTTATTTTACATTAGGAAGGTGTGGTCTGCACTCTTGTGGGATGAGAGGGTAGATTCTGCCCTTCTGAGCTGGGAGTTTCTGGTTAAAGGCTTATTGTGCCTGCTTATTTGAACTGTTTCTTTCTGAAATTGGTACATCTTGTTTGCTGTAGCATAGACTAAATTCAGACCTGCTGAATCTAGCTTTATTTGTATAACTTGAGCACTAACCCAGACTATCTTTTTTGGAGAAGGTTCCTTTGCACCCTAGTGGCAGGAGTGTGAGTTACAAATTTTCTGATTGAAGACTGCTGGAATGGGGCTCAGTTTTTAGCTTTTTATTGGTTAATTGGTTAATTTGTTTAAATCAGTTTGTTCATTTGCTACTGTATATTAAAAAAAAAAAAAAAAATATATATATATATATATATATATATATATATATATTATATATATATATATATATATATATATATATATATATATATACACATATATGTGTGTGTATGGTTTACTGAAAAATCGAACGGCACTACTATAACTCGAACACGGAAGTTCAAAATAGTAATGTCGATGACAAAACAATCTAGGACTGTGTTTTAACATGGGTCGAGGTAGGGGAGATATTTGTAGTTCTGAATAATACTGAACACCTTCCTCGACCCATGTTAAAACCATTCCTAGATAGTTTTTTGACGTCGACATTACTATTTTCGAACTTCCATGTTCGACTATAGTACAGTCGATGTAGTGCCGTTCGACATTTCAATAGTAAACCATATATATATATATATATATATATATATATATATATATATATATATATATACACACACACACACACACACACACACACACACACACACACACACTTTATGCATCGCTGCTTAGCTAGGGATAAACTATTACCGGCATCATAAAGTCTGCTCTTCAAATTTTCCCTTAGAATGAGCCAGTTTTTTTAGTTTTATCACTAAAGTCTGTACCATACCTCCAAACCTGTAATTTTAAGAAATCCAGAGAAAGATTGGCAAAATGGGGGGTGGAAGGACCAAATCTAAGGAGATATTTATAATAAGTGGCATACACTGCATCTAAGTGGTGTACAAACACCCATGAGAATGGTGGCCATTTGTGAGGTACAAACATGGTAGCACTATCACACATTTACACACCCTTGCAACCTGTTATGTGACATATAACCTGTACAACTCACTTTTAAGATAAACAACTCTGTTAATGGAACAAGTTTGACACATAAATGTAGAAGACACTACATGTATATGTGTACACAATCTGAAAATAATACTGTGTTGCAGCAGATGTAGATATTAGTACAGATGTACACGTTGGGTACACACCTGCTGTCAACTACTGACACGCTGATATTAACGGCAAATATTGCTCTGCTGTCCTACCAGGATTATCCTACATGTACTCTGTTGCCTGCTACACCAACAGGGCATACTTTTCATACAGCTTGCAAAGCAGCAAAGGGATCTTCTTTGTGCAAGGGGTCAGGGCAGAATAGGGTACACACACATTCCCATAGCAGTGCATATTCCATGCAACACAGTGCAGACACTCATCCAATGGAGGTGGACAAATGGACCAACATTAATATTGCATAGGACTGGACAGCCCACCAATTGTGTTCTGCTTTGTGGTTGCTGTTTATGAGCTGTATGTGTGCCTGTGGGCAAGTGTAGGGGATTAGGAACAGTTCAACATACCAGTAATTTTTGCTACTCAACCATCATGTTCCCGCTAGAAAGGTGTGGATGGAGACCACTTCATTTCCACACAACACTGACCCATACCATACATCAACATCCATGAAAGAATGTCCTTTGCAGTGGACCTTCAAAGTTTTGGAGTGTCTCAGCCATAGCGTACACATACATTCATTATAGGATTTGTGTGCTGCCCTGAAGAGACATGTGCAAATGTCATGATGTTGCAATCCAACAGTCTAATGCCTTCTGCAAGGATGAGTGTACACATATTGTAAAGAGCAGATATGCCATGCTCAGGCATACCTTCCCAAGCACACTGACTGCTGTTAGGAAATGAGAATGTGCTGCAACATTGTATTATCCTAAGGGTATGTACAGTCATGCAAAAAGCCTACTGTACATATTGCAACTTTAACATGTTCCCCTACTCAATGTATGTGTTCTGCAATTGGATTGCACAGGTCATAGGTCACAGTAAAGTCGGGTGATGTTATCACAGAATTACTGTGCACTTATGTTATGTATGGGACATAGTTGGCATGTACACATGGTTGTGTACACATAATATCCACTGTAAGCTTCAGATGTTGCAAGTGTACACAGTTATGTTGTGACATATAAGGTGACAGACAACTGCAAAATTTATGAAAGACAGAGTTGACATCTGGCCCACACATGTAGACCTTCAGCGACACTCTACACAGTTGAGAGATATGTCCTGTAAGATTTGGCACTGTGCTATACAGGTGAACAGCAATTATGTGCACATGTCTGCAGTGTGTGCTACTACAATGCCCATCACCTGCTAACAATACTCACATGTTACAGAGGTGTACAGAAGTTGTAACAGGAAGTGTAAAGGGCTGCACTGCATGCTGTTGACAGCATGTCCCAGATATGTAGTGGTCTGACTGTGTTGTGAATGTCAGCATTGACTAGTGTGAGGTCTGTGTGATGCATGTCTGCCACCTCACCTGTATGTGTGTGTGTGTGCATGTGTGTGTGTGTGTGTGTGTGTGTGTGTGTGTGTGTGTGTGTGTGTGTGTGTGTGCATCTATGTGCATGTGTATCAGGAAACGGTATAGTGCAGGTATTATGTTACATATATTCTTTTCCACACAGGTGGTCATGGTGGTTGCAGTTCCTCCCACTCAGTATCTGATGACATTGTGTTCACAGACCCTGCCAATGATGATGCTGATATACAGGCACAGGTGGTATTGTCAGTGGCTGAATCTGTGCCATCGGTTGGCACCTCTCACTCATACCACTGTCACCGCACACAGTCACAATGCCTACACATGTCCTATCCCCAGCACCCACAGATGATGGACAATTGTCAGGTGGTGGCATGGAACAGGCTAGTGTGGAGACTATGGCAGGTGTGAATGTACACACTGGCCATAGCCAGGGTGCTAGTGAGGTCCCATACAGGTGGATGGACAGGGGTGTTCTCAGGAGAATTGCTGCTCATCGAGCTGCTGCTGTAAGTGCCACAGTAGGTATCATCAGATGGATGTTCTGAGCTGTGATGGATGCACAGGCACATACTGAACACAACACCAGACAGATACTTAGGGTGTTGGATGCAGGTATTCTTGGTTTATGTGGCGACATCCATGACCTTGTTGAGGCCCACATGCCAACAAACTGAGGTCATGGATAGATAGTGGGGTGAGACCTTGTCAATCCTCGACCATGTCACGTCTGTGCTAGAGCGTGTGGTGGGAGATGGGCATCAGTCACATGGACATAGGTCAGCAGCAACATCAGCTGAGACCCTACAGGGCCATGCACCTTCACTCTCCCATAGTGGCAGTGACACCAGCACCACTGAAGGGAGGTTCCTGTCCACAGTATACCACAGCAGGCCATGGGGAAGTGGTCCTGGCTGGTCCCATCAGGGACGCAGATCCAGCAGACATCAGTCACCATCAGGGAGTGGTACTGCATCTGGCCTTGGGCCTGGTGATGCCAGTGAGACCCCTGGCAGGGCCAGTTCACATGACTCTGGCCAGAGACAATGAAATGGACACCCTGCCTTTTATGGTCCACAGCTGTCCAACATACCCTTGTGTAGGGCAGCCACATGGTGTGACTGTGTGTATACATACCCACACACAAATCTGTATCACAGGTGAGTCACCTCCAGACACACACAACAGCTCTACACAGCCCATGTCTAAAATAGCAGTACAAACACATCCACATGGATGTCAACCGTATGGCCCAGCATAGGCCTTTGGCACACCCACACCACACCCTGTGCATATGATGATAGCTGTGCCACATCCCTGTCATCCATACCATCAATTCAGGGACAGGCTAATATGGGTTTAGTGCACAGGGTGAATATCATACATTGTAGATCTGTAATATTGTTTAAAGTGCTGTCTGCTTGAAATTTTTATGGGTACACACAGAGGCACATGTACCTTATTAGCCATGATGCATTATTGCTGTTAGTACCAGTGCCTGAGTGTAGTCTGACATGCTGTATTCTGTTTGTGTTCTAGGTATCTGTGTGTCTGCAGGCTGTGACCCTGCAGATAATACCAACATGGAGTGTGGCAGAGTGGACATACACTAACTATTTCATAGCCAGGGTACACCTTTATATGTAGGTTTATCAGGTGGATATGCATGTAACAGTGTGTGATGAACACTGATGTCAGCCATTGTGACCTGCCATACATACCCTTTATCACAGGCAGGTAGCTGTTAGACATGTCACCTCAGTGTAGTGTAGTAGCACAGGCAGGCCCATACTTGTGGAACAGGTTTTGGAGTACCGTCAGTAGGGCCCTCACCAGCTTAGCCACATTATTTACTGCAAAAGTTGCATATGTGAGCACCTGTTGACCCCGCCATTTCTTTAAAATAAACTCAAGCCTGATGAGGTTGATGATGGCATGCAGGGCACTGTGTATGACAGGTCTGTGGCATGTATTCTGCAGTTCACAAAGTGGAACAGATACAGAAACTGGGATATCCTTATCATACTCACAGTAAAGACTGACACAGGGGATGTGCATACAGTAACATAAACACAGTTGCCAATGGACAGATTCTTACACCAAGTCATCCACTTTAATGTAGTATACTGCTACATACACATGACATGGTCCACATACATGAAATGCATGGGACATAACACAGTACCTGTTACAACACCTAATGTTGTGACAGCCTTTATGGATAGTGACATAACCTACCAGGAATAGTGACTGCGGTTATGTACTATTCCTGCAAGCCTGGACAAGTGACAAGGTAACACACATCATATCACCATGAGGTTTCCATCATGTATGATATCTGATGCTAGCATGTGTGTGGGTACAGTAACTGTGACCTACTCGCCATCAATATCACATGCATGGCCATTGTTGGGGGACACAGACCACATATGGATTGCCAATTACCAAATATTGTGTAGACATCTGTATAGACTACAGCAATGGCCTGTGCAATGGTGTAACATGGTGCATGGAAGGCAGATGCCTGTAAGATGCTAAATAAAGTAATGCCATTGGAATGGTGGCAAAAAGCATGGATGGGATGCACATAAGAATGGTATACCCACAGAGGATATGATTCTCAAGCACAACACACACACTTGCCAATACTGGGATTAGAACTCTGCCTATCTAGTTACTTGTATTACAGTATTACTCAGTTACTACATGCGCCATGGAGCTTGCTGGGCTACTCATAGTCTGAGGTAGCTTCTAAACTGTCATCATGCAGCTTTGTAAAGTGGGGAAATGGGTACCATATCACCCTCCACAGTCCTCAAAATGTTATTTGCAATACAGCAGATATGCTTTTGTCACTCTCTCACAAACACACATACACAGAGTTAGCAGTACTTGGATTAGAACCCTACCTATCTAGGTACTTGTATTACAGTATTACTCAGTTACTGCATGTGCCTTGGAGCTTGCTGGGCCACTCATAGTCTGAGGTAGCTTCTAAACTGAATGTCATCACACAGCCTTGTAAAGTGGGAAAATAGCTACCATACTGCCCTCCACAGGCCTCAAAATTTTATTTTTAATACAGCTATGCGGGAGATATACTTTTGTCTCTCTCTCACTCAGAAACACATACACACACAGTTACCAGTGCTGGGATTATAACATTTACCTATCTAGTTACTAGTACTACAGTATTACACAGTTACTACACATGCCACAGAGCTTGCTGGGCTACTCACCATCTGAGGTAGCTGATAAACTGAGTGTCATCACACAGCCTTGTAAAGTGGGGAAATGGGTAGCATACTGCCCTCCACAGGCCTCAAAAATTTATTTTCAAAACACCTATGCAGGAGATATGCTTTTGTCTCTCTCTCTCTCTCTCTCTCTCTCTCTCTCTCTCTCTCTCTCTCTCACACACACACACACACACACACACACACACACACACACACACACACACACACAAACACATTAGTCAGTGCTGAGATTAGAACTCCTACGTATCTAGTTATTTGTACTACAGTATTACACAGTTATTTAATGCACCACGCAACAAACTGGGTTACTGAGGGACTGAATTGACTTCTAAATTGAGTGTCATCAGACGGCAGTGTAAAGTTTGGCAATGACCAATGTTGTTCTGTCTGCCAAACTTTCAAGAAACTGTCACCTGCAAACACGCACACACACACACACACACACACACACACACACACACACACACACACACACACACACACCAGTAGGTGATGTCAGATTGCTTAGGTAATGAGACCCACCTTCATAGTGGACATGGCAGTAGTAACACAAGGTGTGTAATTGTCTGCAGCAGGACGACACTCTATGCCTTTCAGTGTGTCTGTATTTCTCTTTGATTGTGTGTGTGTGTGTGTGTGTGTGTGTGTGTGTGTGTGTGTGTGTGTGTGTGTGTGTGTGTGTGTGCGTGTGTGTGTATCTCCCCCTCTCTCTCTCCCTCCACCTGTTTCTGCCACTGTATGATTGATATATTTGTATGTGATTCCCTTACATATGCATGTGTATCACACTCACCAGTTGCAGACCTATGATATATGGGCTACCTACAGGTAGCTGACAGTATGGCTGTGTGATAGGGGTTGTGAGAGACAGGTCAGCTGTACATAGCTGTCTGTGTGTAGTGCCATATGGACACAATACAGTTGTGGAAGATGATCCTGGTTTACACATGATGATTATCTAAGTGTAGGAGCATGCCCGGTATGACCCTGCATAGTGAGTGTACACATGGGCTGTGATTCTCTAACTGTGGGAACATGGCCAGTGTAACCCTGCATAGTGAGTGCACACATGGGCTGTATTCTCTAAGTGTAGGAGAATGCCCAGTATGAGCTTCCATACTGAGTGTAAACGTGGGCTGTGATTGTCTAACTGTGGGAACATGGCCAGTATGACCCTGCACATACCTCTCAACTGTGCAGATTTTCACTAAATGTCCAGAATGTGGCCTCATATTTTTGATCCATTTCTCATAAAACTGGGGTTTTCTGAGACATATTGTTAAATCACTAAAGGTTGACGTTCAAATATAATGACATATATTTGAGTTTCAGACTTCATATCATTCTGAAAATTCATGCTAATGCAAAACCTGATATTCTATCAACTTTCTATGTTTGTAAGAGAATTAATTCTATATTGTCCCTATTTCTGGGCCTTCGTCCCACTTTTATTTATGTCTTTCTCCAGATTTCTTGCTCTTAGATGTTGAAAGGTATGACCCTCCATAGTGAGTGTACACATGGGCTGTGATTTTCTAAGTATAGGAGCATGCCTAGTATGACCCTCCATAGTGTTGTTGGACTCCATTTCACAGATACTTGTAGTCCAGTCCAGGATTTTGTGTGCTACAACCATACCTCCCAAATGTAAACAGAGCTGCCCTACAGGTACTGGGTTTGTTTTAGCAGACATGTTTTCTGATATATGTGAGGTCTGACTTGCAATGTATTCTGTCATTCCCTACTGACCAACATCCTGAGATCATCACAGTGCTTTACCAGAGGAATACAAGATGTATTATGCACAAAACAATATTATGAGTCACACTATGCACATTCTTGCTCAATAAGGCCTGTTTACAGGTTTGGTTATGGCCACTTGACTGCTGCAGCTTTATAAGCAGCCCAGCAAAATTGTACTATATTGGCTAGGCATACCCTGCTTGTGAGTTATTCTTCCTACCTGACAGGTTATATCCTGCTGTAGGCATACCTCTGAACATTATATTTCTGGTCATATGGTCCAAGGCCTTGTCCAACGCTTTCATGCAGTCTACATAGACTGGTGTTATTATGGCAAGTTAGTTGCATGCACTTGAATACTGACATTACAACCTAAGGACAGACATTATTGTATCAAAGTTCCTCACCTTCAGAGAAGTCCTGGATATGCAAGATACCTTACCCTACCAGCTTCCTCAGTATGTAGGGCAGTATTTAGTACACATGCCTATCATCTTGCAGTTGTCCCACTTTCACTTATGACCTTGTGCAGATGTATTGCTGTCACAGGTTTGTGGGTATGTGTGTGGATACTGAGTGCAGTCTACTGTGCAGAAATGTCCATCATATGTACAGTATAAGCAGGATAGCAATGTAACTTACAGTATCAGTGACAGAGCAGTGAAGAGCAATCTGGTGACCCCTGACACACACACGTTTGTGTGGGTTGATAGGTCATTATGACATTAGTAGGGTATGAGCCCTGAGGCCCTTATCACCCACACAGATGAGGGTATAGGCCATGTTACAACATGTCAGCACACAGGGCCCCTGTCCAGCAGAGAAACAGAGGGATCAGAGGACTTTAGTGTGTGTGTTCCCCATGTACATCTACAGGCAGCACATCAGTAGGGGTATTCAGGCAATTGTGTTGTCATGGCATAGGTTATCATGTTGATTGTGACAGCCCTTGCAATGTGTGCTGTACTGTTCTTTCTTTGCAGACATATATGTTACTGCTTTTGTATGGGGGGGCACCTCTGAACTGTACACATTTGCAGAGACTGTGCTGATATATGCTTAACATTTTGTTGCCATTTCCCATAATATTGTGCCCTGTGTTGTAGACTACAAGCATATCCGTATAAACAATGAGGTCAGACTGTGTTGGCATACATGTGAGTTTCAGACTTCTTGCCCTTCAGGGCCTTACTGCGACTGCAGAACCTGCTGTGGTATCACTGCATAACTCTGTATGGGTTGAGTATGGCACCCCCAGAGTGCCACCCATGCCTGTGACCTCTGCCCCCAAATTACCTGCCGCCCCACATATACTGCTGTTGTATTACTCGCCTTGGGTACTACTGCATAGTGTGGTGATGGCAGTGTTGGCCACACACTTCCTGGTGTCCTACATAGTTGTCACTTGTATGCTGCTATCCCAGTAGCCCACTCCAGTCCCTTGCATGCATGCTGCAATACCATAGGTATGATAGGAGAACATAGTAATTCATGCAGTTATTGTTAAGAAAACACACTTACCTTGTGCCTGCAGCAGAGATGAGGATGGTGCTTGAGGGCTGCATATGTTGAATGCACACAGTACACAGCCTTTACAAGGTGGGTAACAGGTAGTGTGGTGTGTGCGGCATCCATTTTACTGTGTGTGGGAGTCAGAGAGAGGTGTCAGTCCCTGGGCCCTTACAGTGTCAGTGTGTTTGCTATGCATTGTCTTTTTGCCAAAGCCTGGGCATACTGGGCATGCCTCCTTCTGCCTACATGTGCAGGCTCAGGGGGTTCCTCCACCAAGTCCTTCTGTGCCTGTGGAGCCAGTGTAAATAATGCTTACTATAATTTTACCCTTGCCTGGTAATGAACATGCTTATTAGTCACACTCCCCTGCTGAGCTAAGCTTAGCTCCATGCCTCCCATTTGCATGGAGCTCCAATGTGTTTACAGGAACCATGACACACCCCCTTTTCATGTCTGATGTTCCCTGTTCTTACACCATGGTGCTATTACTCCTACATGGTTAGGTGCAGTGTGGCACTTAGAAGAAATCTGTGATTCAGGCACATTACCCTCATTTACATACCCCACTGCCTTAACACATAGTTACTGCACTACAGCACAGCCTTTCCCCTTAGCAACCAGTGTTGCCTCCTGCTGTTTACATTCTGTATGCCATTGACTATAATGGCCAACTGCATAATTTTTTATTTTAAACTGTTTTTCTTTTTCTTTTTTTCTATTTTTTGACCCCTCCCATTTGCGCAGAGCTGTGCTGTGCTTAAATGGATGAAATTGGCCTCAAAAAATTGTTATTTTTATAAGTTTTATTCATATGCCAATGCCAATGGCTATATATTTAGCCATTGGCAAGCCTAATTAACTTAATACATGGTCTTCTATGAGCTGTCAGACCTCTGTTTTGCTTTTTGCAGAACCGTATTCGGTTACTAGCTGAATATGGCTCTGCACGTTACACTGTTCCTGCACGGAGATCTGCCTGCTTGCAGAATCACTATTTTACCTCATTTGCATTGTTTTTACCTGCAAATGAGGTAATTAGCATTCTGCATGGATCTCTGTGCAGGAATAGTGTAGGCAGGTTCGTGCACATCAGGAACTAATATTCCTGGATCGCTCGGCTGCCATGTTCCATGCAGGAATGGCTACACGGTTCCTGCACAGACTTTTATGCTTCATGAATCCCACGGTATAACTTTACAAACTGAAGTAAACAAGCTGGAAAAACAAATAAAGCAAAGTGTGAGACAAGATCAAGAAAAATTTGAAGAAAATGTGTTTAAAGATGTTGAGCATAATAGGAAACCGTTTTATGGATGCATAAGATGTGTTAGGAGTAAAGACATATAAATTGATAAACTGTGTGCAGATTCTAAAATTTATTCTCAGATACACTAGATTACAGATACACTTACTTGTCTCATACAGACCCGTAAGTTTACTTTCATATTGTTGAAAAATAATGGAGAAGGTTATACTGTAACATGATGTTGCATAACGATATAAATTAAAAATCGTGCTATGATTTGATTTATATAGATTTAACTTCAATGTTTGATAGGCCATATAGAGATATATTAGAACAACTAGGTATTGATGTACTCCTGATAAGATGGATAGCTGCATGCCTTACCAATATGACATGGAAAGTTATAGTCAAGGTGACCCACAGGGCTCTGACCTAGGCCCATACTTATTTAGATTGTATTGTTCTCTTTTTCATCTGAGGTGTTCTACAGTCTGTATGCAGATAACTTGAAAATGGGTAAACCTGATTACATGTGTTACTAATAGGGCATGTTTGTAAAATAACTTGACTAAAGTGACTATTTGGACAAGGAGAATAATGTGCTGATAAATACATAAAAACAAAGGATATAAGATTTGGGAGACATACAGTGAAAGGTGAATATTTTATATAGCACACAGTGATCGAAACTGTAGATTCATTTAAGGACCTAGGTGAATGCGTAAATCCAGCTTTGGGTTTTTCTAATCATATCAGCCAAATGATTAATGACAGTGATAGAACTACAGGTTGTATACAAAGTTTTATTAAATACAGGAAATCAAAAATGATAACATTAACATTATGCACCCCAAACAGAACTCTAAGATCTATCCACAAAAATATAATCTCTGTTTATAAACCAAACTGTCCCACTGGTCAGCTTCTCCTATCCTTTTCCATTGTCAAAAAATGGAATTCTCTCCCTCCATCTCTAGGACTTTCTGAGAACTCTGAACACTTCCAAACCCAGCTGCATTCTTACCTCTTCCAAAAATGGAAAAGCAGTTGCACTCCACCTCCCTAACCTGCTTAATATATAAATACTTCATAACACACAAAGTTTGTTCTTCCTTACACACTATTGATTAACCCTATGTACTGCCTTCATGTTAATGCTACCTCTATACCACTCTCAGAGGATTTAAACATCTGTATTAATTTAACTCATGCTAATATTCATGGATAAACAACTCATCCATGCTAATGTTACTTGTATATCATTCTCAGATGATTTAAACCTCTGTATTAACTTAACCTTGTACTACTGTTCTCAACCACTAAACATGTAAATATGCTTTACATCCTTCTCTAAGTTGCTGTTTAACTTTTGTTTAGTTTTTGCTATTTTGTATGTACAATTTACTTAGTTTGCTTCTGTTTCCACTATGTATTATTGGAGCTTTTTTCCCCAGGCCTCCACTGAAAACAGGCTCTTTGAGCCCAGTGGACCTCCCCGGTCATCAAACTGGAAATAAATAAATTAATTAATAATTATTATTTGCTAGTTTCATTAGACCCAAACTTGAGTATGGATTAAAAATATGGAAACCCTATAGGAAAACAAGCATGAATAAACTGGAAGGAGGTCAGCGAAAATATACCAAAAACATCCATGGATGTGAACATTTAAGTTATTATGAAAGACTAAAATATCTGAACTTGTACAGTGTCTCCACAGATATTTAAGAGGAGACCTTATACAGATATAAGGCATTTACAGACAACTACCTTCAGGAATGTTTGGAGTTATCAAAAGTAGTAGAGAATCATAAGACAACCTATGTCTTCTAATCTTAACTACAACTACTCTACCTCCTATCTTACCCTGTTAACTACTTACCAACTTAACTTATAACCTGCTCTATATCTTAAAACACTTTGTCTCCATATTACAATACATACTAACACTAACTATTCCTACTTAAATCCTCTTACCATGGCTTCTACAAATAAAACTAATTTAACCAAATTACTACTCTTAACTACCACACTAGCAATTCTTACCATACCATACTCACTTACCTCCTATGAATATCTTTCTCTATCTGAACAAAACCACCATAGCCAACAAACTTTACCATCCTCATTCACCTTCTCCCTTAACCATAGTAATATAACCTATGTTTCTAATTACTCTTTACCTAAATTCCACAAAACAACTCACATTATTCACTTCTCTACCAAGAAGACTCCTAATAGCCTTCATAAACTCTTAAAATCTCTACGATACCCCCAGCAACACCCCCTTCTAGATGGTGACATTCATCCAACCCCTGGCCCCTATACTGATGCCATAACTAACCCTACCAATGTAACAGTACCTATAACTTCTACAATTATTAAACCAACTAACTCCCTCCTGATAGCTCACCTTAACATAAGAAGTATAAACAATAAAATTTCCCACCTGCATGCACTCCTTGATGTACACTCATTCGACATTCTATGTCTTACAGAAACTTGGCTAAAACCATCTACTCTCGACTAAGAAATTAGCCCTCCTGGCTATAACATCCTCAGAAATTACCATAAAATGAAAAAAGGTGGGGGTATAGCCATTCTTTACAAATCAAAGCTACAAATTTCCCTCATTAATGTGCTCCCATCAATAGATACCAAATCTGAAACCCTATCAAACTCCAAATCAATAACTCTAAATCAATCTATATAATTTGCATGTATCTACCTCCAGGTAACAATACAAATTCTCTAGAAAACTTGCTTAGTCATTTATCTACCCATCTACCCCAGGAGACCATTGTACTTGGTAACATTAATATAAACTGGTCTTCTTGTAGTTCTCTCAACCCCACCAACCATATAAACCTCTTTGGATTCTCTCAACTAATTACAACTCCTACAAGAATCCATAAACCCACTAACAAGGAAAGTACTCTGGATTGGATCCTTATTAACAGCCACCCTGAATCTTATACTCCAGGAACCCTCCCAGATGATATCAGTGACCACACACTTACCTACATTATTAAACAAAAAACCCACATTCCCTCCACACATAATCTCAAAACCTCCCGGTCAAAAAAAAGTTTTAACCCAGACAGCTTCTTAACCGAATTGCAAGCTTGTGACTGGTCACCACTAACCTATCTAGAACTAGACGAAGCAGTTACTTACTTCAACACTAAATTTCTTAATATCCTAGACTCCCATGACCCTTATCGCTCAACTAGAATAAAAACCAAATGTGCCCCCTGGCTCACAAAACAAACCAGGCAAAAGATACACTTCAGAAATAAAATATGGGCTAATTGGAGATCTACCAAATGTTCAACAACCCACCTCCAATTTAAACAACTAAGAAATTCCACCAAAAGAGATATTCTTAGAGACAAAAAAGATTACTACCTCGAACTCCAACAGACCAATCAACAAACCCCACAAAAATTCTGGGGTGGGATAAACAAACTTCTTCAACCAGGCCACACCACCACTCCAAACCCAACCGGTTTCAATAGTAACAACTCCAACCTGATCCCTGATGCCTTTAATAACTACTTTACAGAAGCCATTCAAACCCTGGCTAATTCTCTACCACCTCTCACTGCTTCACAGCCAAATATCTGCAATACTTCTTTACCTACCTTTCAAATACAACCCCTATCTACATCTTTCTTCTGTAAGCTACTTCAAAAATTGAAGCCTTGCACCCCTTTTGCTGACCAACTCCCATCTGAATACCTAAAAATAGCCGCTAAAGCTGCAGACTATCCCATCTCTATCCTTATTAACAGATCTATCTCTGAGGGCAAAATCCCTGCTCTATGGAGGATATCCCATATCATCCCTCTACATAAAGGAGGACAATCTACTGAACTTTCTAACTATCGCCCTATTGCCCTACTGTCCCCATTAGCTAAGATAATGGAAAAATGTATTCACAAACAGCTACTCAACCACTTATTACAAAATAACCTACTAGCAAACTGCCAACATGGTTTTAGGCCATTCCACAGTACATCAACTGCCCTACTATCCTTTACTGACTCCATAAATAAAAATCGTAACAATAACTTATATTCCTCTGCATTATTTATTGACCTATCAAAAGCCTTTGACATGGTTAACCACAACTTACTGCTAGACAAACTAAAGACTCACTCTCTAGATCCTCAAGCCATACAATGGTATAGATCTTATCTGGAAAATAGACAGCAAGCAGTACTTTGGCATAACATCCTGTCTTTGCTACAACCAGTAAAAATAGGAGTACCCCAGGGCTCTATCTTAGGTCCCCTACTCTTCTCCTTATTTATTAACAACTTACATACTAACATACCCCAAGCCACCTGTATTCAGTATGCAGATGACTCCACCTTAATCTGTACAGCCAAGAGTATAACCTCTCTCTCCACTCTCTCACCCAAACTGTTTTTAAGAAGGTTGAAGACTGGTTTATGCAATACTGCCTCCTCCTCCTAAATCCCAAAAAAACAAAACTACTACTCTTTACTCCTACTCATAAATCACCTGTTCCTTCCTTCTCTATAACCTCTAACAATGGTACCAACATTACCCCAGAGACTACAACCCGCCTACTAAGTGTAACTATTGATAATCAACTCAACTATGACGTACACATTAACTCAACTATTAAGTCTGTCAACAAAAAACTTGGCACCCTCTATAGAATAAAACCCTTTCTTACTCCTCCTGCAAGAAAAACAATTGCCCAGACTCACCTCATTTCCACCCTTTTCTATGCCTCTGTTATATACACCAACCTATCCAAAAACAACCTCTCTAAACTCTCTACCTGTTATAATAGCATAACTAGATTCATCACAAGTTCCCCCTTTAAAACTCACCACTGCCTTAACCTCAAACAGCTTGGCTGGCTAGAACTTCATAGCCACATACTCTATCACCAACTACTTATTACTCAAAAGATCCTATACCACCCTAATAATACCCCTATCCTCACTAATCTTGTTACACCTTATACGAATCTACCTACACTACGCTCTGCTAACAAACTTCTAGTCTCCTCTAATAAAGCTAACAACAAAGCTGGGGATTCACTCTTCTCAAACACTGCAGGAAAATTCTGGAATCAGCTTCCTGCTGACTTAACTTCCCTTGCTTCTACTTCTCTGTTTAAAAAAACATCTCAAAGAACATCTCAAAGCTCATTGGCTCTGTCCATGCACTAACCCAGATTGACATCTTTTCTCACTTCTGTTCATAACCCTATACACTACTCCTACAACCTTTACCTCCAAATTGACTTACTACTACTGACTCTTACTCAGGAATTTTAGATTAATATATATATTCTTTTCCCTTTTCTAAGACTTGCTTATACCTTCTACTGTGAGTTGTAGAATTGTTTAGTTTAATTTCCACTAAAAGTGTTTAGTTTTTCCAATTTATTTTATAACTGTTCTCTGTCAGAGTGCTAACTCTGTATTGTACTTCTCATAGTTATATTCATTGTTAAATTTCCCATTTTGTTTTTTGCTTGGAGCTTTTCTCCCCGGGCCTCTACTGAAAATGGACATATATCCAGCTAGACTAGCCCGGTCAACAAATGTAAAATAATAATAAATAAATGTAGAATATTATATAGGACTGAGAACTGCACTAATTATCTGAGAGAGTAGCTGATGCATGGAATAGACTACGAAATTACATTAAAGCTTAAAGTAGTTTAAATATTTTTAAGAACAAAATCGACACATTATGGTAATAAATATTTTGATATATTGGCAGGCCTGGAGGGCATTATTAACACTTAGGGGTGTCTTATTGATGGCTTTTTCCCAAAAGGCACTATAATGCATTCCTTGACCTTAAATATGAATCCATGACTTTCGCACTGCACACTCTCCTGTGATAGACCTTCTTGTAAGATGTTTTTGTCATGGGGAGAGTCTATGATAGCTCCCAATTTGCAGTCAGCTGTGAACTTGATTAGCCAAAGGCTATTGACATTGTCCTTTACCTCCAAGAAATAGATGCCAAATAAGAGCAATCAAAGCATGGATCCAAAAGGTACACTACTGATGACCAGATTCTTAGTGGAGGTGGTCTCACCAATCCTGACTGGAGGTGGGAAGAGAGTGGGAGGGGTGAAGTTTGAGCTGCATTTGTCAGCCAGCACATTCTCTATACTGCTCTGCTCAGTGAAGGTGGCAACATTGACCACCAGTTCAGCACACTGCTGTGTACTGACTTTGAGGTTACAAACATAGCTGTAGAAAGCTTTGGGGAGGGTTTTAGCCTGTGAGTTTATCTTGACCGTGTTATTGGCCGGGTTTCACTTAATTAGTCTTCTTAATTTTCTATTTAGTTTAATTAGAGAGCTCTTATCATTATGGGAGCTGCTATTCCTGAGTTTAGCCATGACTTTTTTTCCTTTTGGTGTATTACCTATTAAGATTATGATTCCACCAGTTTGGTTTATTTTTTGAGTTTGTTTTGGGCTTACTTCTAGTAGTCACAGTAGTGAGTATATAGCCATTTACATGGTTGTACAGAGTCTCTACAAACAATTCTGCCTAGGTTGATGTGAACTTGGGGATAGAGGACTTCCACAGATACTCTATGTGTCCATTGGCATCCTGGTGCACCAGTTTGCAAGGATTATTTTGCTCTATATGTCTCAAAGATGGCCATCCATTCCATGCAAGATCTATGAAAAGTCATACACAAAATGTGTAAGTATACGCAGCAAGTTTAGCTGCATACAAGTAAGCAATCCAAAGGGAAAACATAAGCAGGGTGCAGCAGAGCAGCATTACCTGGCTCAGATTTCTGATCAAGTAACGCAAAGCAATGTGAGGTAGATACCTGTGCCTGTCTGCCTGTTTGCATGTGTATTGTGTGTATGCATGTCTCTGTGAGTGAGTGAGTGTGTGTGTGTGTGTGTGTGTGTGTGTGTGTGTGTGTGTGTGTGTGTGTGTGTGTGTGTGTGTGTGTGTGTGTGTGTGTGTGTGTGTGTGTGTGTGTGTGTGTGTGTGTGTGTGTGTGTGTGTGTGTGTGTGTGTGTGTGTGTGTGTGTGTGTGTGTGTGTGTGTGTGTGTGTGTGTGTGTGTGTGTGTGTGTGTGTGTGTGTGTGTGTGTGTATGTGTGTGTGTGTATGCTTGTGCGTGCATATGCATCTATATGTTTCTGTGTCTGTGAGTTACTGAGTATTTCTGCAAGTCTGTATGTCAGCATACCTGTGTATATCTAGTGACAGAAAAATAATTTGTGTGCTTATATGCTTAACATTTAGTATGAGTTTTGCTTACTTATGTAGCTGCCCGGACTGCTCAAGTGAACAGTCCATAGTGCTTTGAATGTTTGATACTTCAGAATTAACTCAGAGAAGTTATGCTTGCCTGTTTTTTTCTGCATTACGTGTACTTACTTAAATGCATATAGCTAATACTGCCAAATTTCTTTTGTTGCTGTGATTGCTTTTTTCTACATAATTTCACTGTTGAACTCTGGCTTAGTTCAGGCCATCTTGAAGCAGTAGGGGTGCTGTAAAAGAAAATATATTGGCTGCTGCTTTTTCTGAGTAACCTAGCACATCCTAGAATTATAGCTGTTTTTTTTTTTTTTTCAAATTTCTTTTTCTATTAATACAGAGATCAGCTGTAGTCTAATGAGCTGAGCACAATTGCCTGTATGTATGTATTTATTTATTTGCATTTGTTTACCGGGATGGTCCCATTTACCAAGAAGAACCTATTTTCAGTGGAGTCATGGGAAGAAAACCTCCACATAGAAATACAACACTATAATACAAATCTCCACTTAGAAATGCAAGATAATGCATGAATCCCCTGTACATATACACTTTAAACATATTTGGATAAACATGGGTGAAGTAAAACAATTATTTACATAGTAGGCACAATATACAAGATTCATGTTCAACAATTTAATAAGTTAACAACATAGTAGTTTTGAAAAGACATAGTTTCAGAACTATATTTAGAATAGAGTTCAAAAATAGTAAGCATAGCAGGATTTCCTATGTTTGCAAGCAGAGGGGAAATAAAGTTAGAGCTAGTGAAAAGAAGTTATCAGGTTTTGAAGGGAATGAAGTTGGTACATCTGCAGTGCCATAAGGTGGAAAGTTGTTATTGAAGAGATACTTTGAAGGTATAAGCATTCAAACTACTTTTTATTGATGGTGGGATGGCATTCCACAGTTTGGATACTGTGAAGGAATACAACAATTGAACAACTGGAAGGTTTGTTTTTTCTACTTCTAGGAAAAGTTGATTCTTGGATCTAATAGGTCTATTAGGGTAGTGGCAAGTGTATAAGGAAGTAAGGGCAGGACAGTCAGAAAGACTGAAGATGATTTTATGTGCTGTAGTTAATTGAATGTATGTGAGGTAATTGGGGAATTTGAGCCAGTTCAAGAGGCGTAAGGAGGAACAGTGATGAGAGGAGTAGTTTGCGTTAGTTATGAATGTTGCTATTTTGTAACAGGACTTAACTTTAGATTTCAAGTAGAACTGAATATTTGTGAGAAGAGGAGCACCATATGTGAGACAGGAAAGAAGGTAGGTTGTAACATGGATTTTTTTATGGTCCGGCTGAGAGAGCATTTTTGTCTGTACAAGATGCAGTGTTTTTGATGAGTTTTTTAATGTTGTTGTGTACATGCTGGTCAAAAGTCGGGTTTTCATCTAGTGTAACACCTAGTAGTTCTGTATGAGATATGATCTCTAAGACAGGATTATTTTGAGAGTCAATAGTGTACTCTAGTTTATTTAGGTGAGTAGTTTTCTTTGCGGCGAATATTATAAGTTTTGTTTTATTGAGGTTAAGCACAAGATGGTTATTAATCATCCATAACTCAGTGGAGGTGAAGGCGTTTTGTGGAATTTGCTATAATTCTGATATAGAGTTAGCTGTTTAAAATATTGTTGAATTGTCAGCATATTGCATTACAGAACACTGACTGACAGCAGATTGGAAGTTATTGGTGCAAATACTGAAGAGGAGAGGTACTAGTATGGAGCATTGGGGGACCCATATGGATGTGTGAATGAATGTGGATACACTGTGTTGCCATTTGGTAGCTTGTTGTCTGTATGAAAGGTAATTAGTGAACCAATTTAAAGCTGAGGGAGAGATACCTAGATTTGAGAGTTGTGTACGGAGCAAGGGGTGGCAGACCATATCAAAGGCATTGGGGAGGTCAAGAAAGAGTGAGGATACAATTTTACCTGCATCCCACACTCGAGTAACTGTGTCCATAAAGGACAGGAGAGCTGACATGGTGCTATAGTGAGGCCTGAACCCATGCTGTGTAGAGGAGAGGAGTTGGTTATGAAGCAGAAAATTTAAAAGTTGGATGTGAATAAATTTTTTTAGGATCTTACATATAGGGGAGAGAATAGCGATGGGGAGGAAATTAGAGATGTCTGTGTTGCTGCCACCCTTGTGAAGAGGAAGTATGTATGCTTTTTTCCAGATGCTGGGGACATAGGATTCCTAGATAGATCTGTTAAGAAGTATGCTAATGGGGTATGCAATAGATTTGGCTGCGATTTGAAGGAATTCAGGTGGTAAGTTATCAGGAACATTGTTGCAGGGTTTGAGTTTGAGACGCAGTTTTGTAATTATAGCAGTAGGAATAGGAAAGAAAGAGAAGCTGGGTGGGATGTGCGTTAAGTTGTTCAGAGATGGTTGGGTTGTAGTTTCATGTTAGAAATGTGGTTGGATTGGGGGAAGAAGGCCATGAGATCAGATATGGTTGCAGCTGAGTAGTGATTCTTGAGTGCAGATGAAATTTCCTTTAGTCATCTGTGTAAAAAGTCCTTCTTTTTCACTCTCTTAAATGACTGGCACCAGCCAGCCCTGAGAATTAACAGTTTACTCTGACATGTGTGGAATTGCATAGACTTGCACAGATTTGCTGCCTGATGCATGCCTGTGTATTGCTATCTCTTACAGACTCAGATTGATTGCATAATTTCACTTCCTCCTTCCAACCCTATACTTTCTTTCTCCAAGATCCTATAAGTAACATCATTGACCACCATACAGGGATAGTAGTTTACTTTCCCTTCCATCGCCAGACTTCCATCATCCTAAGGTGGGATAATAACTGCCAAATGATGGCTGAATGTGATCTCTTGTTTATTCAGATTGATTCCATCTGTGAGAGTTATAAACGCATTGCAGATTTGGGGGCAGCCTTTTCAAAATTCTGTGCAAGCAGTGAGCATCACATCCCAGTCACGTAAATGCAAAGTCCTTACCATGTTTGTTGAATACAGTCATAAACTGATTCCTCCTGGAATTCATAAGATTAGGCATCAAAGAAACCCCCAAAATATGTCTACTACACACTGCCCTACATCAACATAACAAAACATCCCTGAATGTAACAAAAAATAAATTAACTTCTACAAACAGTCTAGTAATTGGTGACTCCACTGTTAGGACCACTGATTCCATACTTAACAAGATGAACAGGGAAAGGGGTTTTACTTAGCTTTAAACAGAAGCCAGGATTGCTGAACTTTCAAAAGCCATTAAAACCCTCTCCTCCAGTAAGTATAACTATGACATTATTGTAGCCTATGCTATATGAACGACTTGGCACAAAGACCCATGAAAGAGATGTAGAAAAACCTGTTGGCTCTTGCTTCACATACCTCTGTCAAGGATAAAACTCTAGTCTCAAATGGTATCCTTCCCTCAACAAAAAAATGATTCCTGGATTTAAAGAAAATATAATTGGTTTCAACAACGGGATAAGCAGCTTGTGTCATTCCAGGGGTTCAGTATGTGTCTCCTTCAGATAAAATGATTGAATGCCCTACTTTTTTTTACCAGAGATGGTTTACACTTCTCATTCAAGGATTTCTGCATACTGGCTAAAGCCTTTACTTTCCCCATTGTGCCATTTTATGAAGAGTTCAGTTGATAAACATCCTAATCTAACCAACAAATGAAATCATAAATTAGACAACATCAAGATGGCATTTCTAAATGCTAGAAGTCTATATAACAAACTGATTGAACTGGAGGGGCTGCTGCATCTGGAACATGTCTGTGTTTGTATATTGATTGATACATGGTTCAAATGCAATGATAGCACTCCTCTGTGCCTGGCTTCTATGCCTATCTTGTCTTCAAGCCCACTAGAAGTGACAGTGGTGCCTTAGCTTTCATCGGGGGATTTCAACTTTACTAAAGTGATACCCAGTGACCCTCTATATGAGCTCACTGAACTCCATCTTGCACTAAGGAAGTCCGACCTTCATCTTATACGTGTTACAGGTCCACTTCCTTGACCATGACATATTCCTAGCATTCCTAAAAAATATCTCTAGTTAAGATGAATCTCTAACCATTGGTGACTTCAACAGCCCATCTATAGAATGGATACTGATAAAGTGTATGCCTGGTATGCACACTATTTCTTAGATTGGGTGAATGAGAATTCACTGTATCAAATTATCTGTAATCCCACCAGGGGTTGAAATATCCTAAACCTAGTTCTCAACACCTTAATTTCAGACTGCTCATTTCCCATTGTTCTTCTCTCACTAGTTAAGTCTGATCACCCACTGGTTAACGTTACCCACAGAACATCCTTTCCCATGGTTACCAGCAATGACCTTTTATGATTGAATGACAAAATCACAAAACTCTACCATGCTAGCCCCAAAATTGAACCTGCATATGCAGCCACCTTTGCCAAAGATCTTTATGTTCATTTTGATAAATGCATTGATGTAGTTGCCCCAACCAGGACTAAATACAGTATCAAGCTCAATTGCAAACCACCCTGGTGTAGGCCTCTCAGCTGCCTGTATTTTGTAAGAATGCTCCTATTTTCAGGCTAGATTTTCTGCTGCACATGATGTGCCTGTTTTTGGAGATGTATCCATTTTCAGGTTTGATTTACTCCCTTTATATGATTTTCTGAGTCTCCCTTATCACCTGTGATTTTTGAAGTTATCTAGTACACAGAAACCCACACAACACGACCAACATACAAGCCACACCAATGATTTAAAGACAGAGAGCACACATTTTACATCTCCTGTTTTCCTTTTTCAGAAGCAAAACTTAATTACTTTGTGTAGTAGAATTTTGCAACACAGTTCATTAAAGTTTACAGATTTTACACTTTCTTTTATAATGAGGCTATATTATTCCATCATTTATTGTCACACTCTGTTTTTAAACACATTGTAGTAGCCCACATTCCTGCTGGAAGCAGAAAAAGCTAAGTGCTATTTAGTATTCAAATTTCATGCTTATTAGATTCCAGATTTTTGTCTTAATGCACCGACTTTTCAATGACCTTGTTCTTATTTCTGATGTCTGCAGGTTGAGAGGTATGGCCTGCTAGTCAACAGACACAAGTAAAAGTGTCAACAGACTGAAGAAACTGCTTAGATTACCTTTTAAGTCCATAATCTGTCATCACAATGAGAATATAAAACACCATGGCAAGAAATTTAAGGCAGCCATTGAGACCAGCTCAGACCTCTGTGAACACTGGCTTGTTTTTGGGGCTAAGGATGATTATAAGACATACTTTAGCTATGTTAGAAAAATAAGGAATAATTCACATCACTGCTCAGAATGTAAATATAATGGTACATTCTATTCAAATCATAATGACATCAGAACATATACTGGCTAAAAAGTCTGTGGCAATTTTCTTCCCTGAAACTATCCTAGGGTTGCCAACCATCCAGAATTCTTCAGGACTGTCCAGAATAAAGAGACACTGTCCAGAAAATGGAGACTGCATTAATAGGCTTTGGTTCTAGTTTCCAAGGTCCATTCCTATTATTTCAGATGGAGGACTGTCAGTAAGAAGCTGAGATCCCTCATAAAATCCTCCAAAGCTAGTTATGAAAATAAAATTGCCAAAGATTCCAAGGATAACCAAAAGGCATTTTATAGTTATGCCAAGAATCTAAATGGCAATACTCAGATCTGCTCTGAGCTACAACAGAATGGCATAAATATACTGATCCCAGGGATATTGTCAATATCCTGGCAGATCGATTCAGTGCCAAGTTCAGCCCCTCTCACCCCCTAAAGGGTCAATCGCAATATCAAAAGATTGCCAGATTCCGGTACTCACGGCCACACAAGTAAAAAACACACTCTCCAAAGCTAAAAATACAGCATCCATGGGACCAGACATCATCCCGGGCTGTGTACTACACGAACTACAAAATGAACTGGTACCTCACCTAAGTGTCATGTTTAATCATAGCCTCACCTCAGGCTTTGTCCCCAATGAGTGGTGCACAGCTACAGTTATCCTACACCACAAGGGGGGATCCACCTTGGATCCCGGAAACTATCATCCCATCAGTCTGACAAGCCTGATCTGCAAAGCCATGGAACGCATTATCATGGAATTTATAAACAAAGACATTGGCAGTCTTTAAACACTGGACCCCACCCAGTTTGGTTTCATAAAGGGCCGATCTTGTCTCCTCATCCTGACTGACTTCTTCAAATCAGTCTCCAGAGCTGTGGACGAGGGTAAGGTGGTCCACACAGCCTATCTGGACCTTGCCAAGGCCTTCTACACCATCCCCCACTTTGGAATTATAGATAAACTTACTAAGCTGGGCATTAATCCCTACATCACTCGATGGGTCGCCAACTGGCTTACTGACAGAACCCACACTGTAAAAGTAGCTGACTCCAAATCCAGCTGCAGGCAAGTGACAAGCGGAGTATCTCAGGGTTCAATCCTGGCACCACTCTTGTTTAGCATCTACTTCTCTGAAGGATAGACCAGCACTAAGGGACTCTGGCTAACAAAGTTTGCAGATGACTGCAAACTGGGAGCCATTATTGAATCACCAAATTATGTGAATATTCTATAAAAGGGCCTTACAGAAACAGATGCTTGGTGCCAGAGCCATAGGCTCAAGCTCAATGCCAAGAAATGTATAGTTATCCCCTTCGGGGAAAAAACATGTACCCTTGAATTACCACATAAGTAGCAGTACACTAAACACAAAAAGTGTGATAAGAGACTTGGGGATACAGGTGGACAGTGGTCTCACCTTCGATAACCACATAGCCACAACAGTCAGGAAATCCTTCTATGTAGCACACCTCATCACTAAGGGCTTTTCATCCAGAAAAAAAGGAGGTCATTGTCCCACTGTACTCATCCCTCATTAGGCCCATTATAGAGTACAATGCCCAGTTTGGTATGTACCTCACAAGACATCTGCAAAAACTGGAAAGGCCACAGAAATACCTCACTAAAAGAATTATAGGCCTAAAGCAGATGTCCTATGCTGACCATCTAAAAAAACTCCAGCTATACATTGTCACATATTGCCTACTCAGAGGCGATCTCTGCTTAACATACAAGGCCATGTCAAACCCAGTGCTGTTGGACATGCTACACGTAAAGAAATCCCAATCCTTCGGAGCTACATGCTCCAGGGATCTAAACCTGGTCATCATAATGACCAAAACATGCTGGAAGGATAGGTTCCTGACCCAGAGACTCCCCATACTTTGGAATAGACTGCCCATGCATGTCAAGCTGAGCACCACTTTGGCCCTTTTCAAAAGGAATCTTGATGATTGGATGGGAGATAGGAAATTCACCCAAGGGATCATAATAGTAGCCCTGCTAGAGAGGAGACCAGTGAAGTAATATTTTGGGAAGAAATAAGCAAGGAATTGTTATGGCTAGGCTTGTATAGGCCCTAGGGCCGATAGCCTAGTACCAACCTATGAACCTATGTGGCCTGGGTGTTTATTGGTGATGTTTGTCTCTGATGCAGTGTGGTCTACTTGTCCTCCTTTCCAGCTAATGTAAAGTTCATTTTAGAGAGGTAGCGTACTTCAAAATGCCCAAATTTTGACCTTAGCTTTAGTTTCTGAGAAGGTCTAGCTACATCAGAGAGCTGGGGATGGTATTATACTGTACTAACATTTATCTGTTTATCATCACAAGAGTACATTGGATCAAGATGACATTCCATTCTCTACACAGTGGGCATTTCATTATACATTGTTTTTACCTTTGTCTCAGCTGGCATTTTCAGTCCAGGAATAATGCCAATGAATTACCTAGTATGTCGTAAGGGCATTTCCATCTGCCACCATCTATTTAGCAGTTTTGGAGGTATATCCAGTTAGGTAACATTTGAAACTGTAACATCACAGATGCAGTGTAAGGTAGGACTGGTGCAGTGTTGAAGTATGTGGTCGTTGTATCACTGTGAAATCAGAATGTTGTGGTTTCATCTGTATGGTCATATGTTTCTTCCTCCAACTTTAGTTGTTGCTTGTTTGGAGTCACACAAGGTAACATTTGTTAAATTATTATGCGTGACAAAATGAGTTCAAACATTATATTTGGCAAAATATTGTAGAATACCATAGCATAGATATTGTAAAAATTACTTTATCATAATAATCACTTTTTCGTCTCTGTTCAATCTAAACATTATTAAGCAAAATTTTGTATGTCGGGTATCAAAATTACACACATATTCATTTCATGGGGTCTATATTAGAAGACCAAACATCCACAACTGCGAACACCTAAGCAGCGACACATAAATGCTGAACTCCAAAAAGAGCGAAGGACAGAAACATCGAAATCCAGAACGCCGAACGCATTTCCGTGGCCAGCAGGGTGATCATGGGGAAGAGGAAATATATCCTTTTCCCCACTGTAGTGCGATCTTCGAGTTGGTATATTTAAGTAGGGGGGTGTGGTGGGATGTGCAGCCCCCCACATGGGAGGGTGCAGGGGGGCTTGCCCCCCCTGCAAAAGTGTGATTAATGAAGTTTGTTCTTGTAGGTTTTCCTTACCTGTGTGGTGCTATTGTTGTTGGAAATGTGTTTGGCGTTCTGGATTTTGATGTTTACGTCCTTCGCTCTTTTCGGAGTTCAGCATTTGTGTGTCGCTGTTTAGGTGTTCGTGGTTGTGTATGTTCGGTCTTATAATATAGACCCATTTCATGTACATGTACAGAATTTTTAACATGTAAACTTGGCAACCCTACTATCATCTCCAACCCAAAACATGCCGGAGTCACTTTTTCCAAGGACTATATCCTTAAAATACTCTCCTAGACCAAAAATACCTCATCAATGGGTTCTACCAACATTCCAGGTTCTTATAAACAGTGTCAGCCATGACCTTGCTGATCCCCTACTTAAGTTGTTCAGCTTAATCCTTGTCACAGGCTATGTTCTTGAACAATGCTGCACTGTGGGGGATATGCCTCTTCATAAGGATGGCCAAAACACTGTCCAAAGACCCATCAGCCTTACTAGTCTTGCCTGCAAAGACACTGAATGCATCATCACTAAGCCCATAAACCAGACCATTTAGAATTTTATCTGGTTTGATGAGCAACAACTTGGACTTTTTAAAGGCAGGTTATGACTTCTCATCCTTGACAACTTCTTTGAAAAGGTCACAGAAGCTGTGGACAAAGGTCATACTGTTCATGTTGCCTACCTGTATCTTGCAAAAGCATTTCACAGCATACTGCATGGTGCAACTGTAAACAAGCTAACAGCCATATGCATAGATCTGCATGTGATAAGATGGATTGCAAACAGACTCAAAGACCGGAAACATGTTGTAAGGGTCAGTGACATTTCCTCAGTTAAAGACAACATTATCAGTTGCATTCCTCAATGGCTCAGATTTGGCCCCCTCCTTTTTTGCATTTATTTCTCTGATTTCAGTACTGATGATAATGATGTCTGGTTAACTAAGATCACCAATGGTTGCAAATTTGGCATAGCTGTCAAAACAACAAATGACCCCAATTCCATTCAAGTGGAACTATTAAGCATTAACTCATGGTGCATTCAGAAAGGGTTAAAACTAAATACTAAGAAACACAGTAGTATCTTCTTTGGCAAACAACATATTGCTACCATCTACTACATCAATGGCACCACACTCCCCAATGAGTCTTTCATCCAACAACTAAGCACCTGAGAAGATAGCTATCTCTCCTTGTGTCAACATATAGTGTCTGTAAACAGGAAATCCTTCTGTACATAACTCTTGATCACCAAAGACCTCTTTTCCAAAACCCAGAAAGTTATTGCTCCACTGTATTCTGCCCTGGTTAGACCTAATATAGATATGAAGCGCCCTTTTGCATGTATTTCTCTAGACATTCAAACAACTCAAGAGTTACAGAGGTTCATAACAAAAAGAAACTCAGACCTCACAAATCAAAAACTATCAGGAAGGTCAGAAGTTGGTATCCTTGTACTCAATGTCATATCGACTCTTGCGGAGACATGCACCTTACATTCGTCATCTATAGAGGATCTCATTATTCAAGACCTCCTTTCTCCTCAGCTTGTCAAACAGAACAGACAACATTAAAGCAAGAGATAAGAATCTTCACCAGGGAATTAATAAAATTAAATGTAACCACAGGTTTATCACTTAGTACCTCCCCTTGCTCTGGTATAGATTCACCTTGCATGTCAAGATATCTGATTCCTCAAAGGCCTTCAAATATAGCTTCAGTAATTGGATGGGTACCCTAAAATACATTCTGGGACTTACAGGCTTTGTCCTCCTGGAACAGATAGGTCGAGCCTGATGATGGTAATTGGCATGACATACATTTGAATCTGATGCAGTAGCATGTGTTTGCACATCACTGTCAATAATAACAATGAAGAAACTAAGCTCTACCTATCCGAAAAGGCTGACTTGTGCTTCTGAATAGGGTGAATATGAATTCCAAATAAATCTGTAATTGTTTTCAGACATATGCTAAGTTTCAAACATGGGATTGTTTAAGTGACAAATGCACAGTTCAAATTTTGTTTTTTGAAAAGGATAATGCACACATAGCATGCATTAGATTGGATATATGTTGTTGTTTTGTTGTTTGCCTTTTGGCTTTTCCCGGTAAGGGGTTGCCACAGTGGAACTCCGGTCCGCTAATGATTGGCAGTAGATTTTTTTCGAAATGCCAAGGTGCCAACTCGACACCCAACCTTCAACAAAGGCATGCCCATTTATGCACGCATGTCTTTCGAACGCTACCCAACCATGGAGAGGTCATGCAGACTCCACACAGAAGGCACTCCCAAGCCCAGCTGAGAATCGAACGGGAGAACGTCTTGTTGTGAGGTAAAAACGCTACCGCCATACCACCTCGGCATTACTTTAGATTGGATATATAATTCACTTATATATCATTTTGTTGTCATTTATCTGTCTTCTACTTGAGCCCCTCCACTAGCATCCATTTCAACAGTCCAATCTTTGCTCACTACCAACAACCTACCACTCTTTCTAAATTACTAAACTCCACAAATACAGCAAAACGGCTATCCTGTTTCCTATATATTCACTTTGTTAGAGATTTATATTTCTTAAATGTTGAACTATCTCATTTCTGTAAATATACTCCATAATAACTAGTCTGAATGTCATTTTGAATGTATATTTACTTCTTAACATCAATAACTGTTCTCTGTCACTACAAGTACTCTGTAACAAACACATTTCTTCCTACATGCTTGCTTATAGTCAACTTGATACACTTGTTCTCTGTTAATGTATTTCTGCTCCCATTTTATTTAGTAAATATAGAAATCCTTACTTCTGCTATTGTTTAGCAAGTTACAGACTGAATGTAGAATGATTGTCCACTGCCACTGTAGTTACTCTGTATTCAAATGTATTTCTTAATATGTATTTGATTGTACTCTCAGACTGACTTACAAACTCTGCTTGATTATCATGTGTATTATTGCTTATGGAACTTTATATTCTTGTTTGTTTATTGTTTATGGAGCTTTTCTTCCCGGGCCTCCACTGAAAACACGCTTTTCTTGGCCCAGTGGACTTCCCTGGTCATCAAAATGAAGTAAATAAATTAATTAATTAATAAAACAAAGTTTCACTGTCTTTACCACTGATATCAAACCTACAAGTCACAACATTCTTTCAGTGTAGATGAACTCTTAATATCCTTTATTTTATTCTTCCATGTTACTTACTGTCATTTCATTTAGTCTTATCATTGAGTGGCACTGTTACAGATCCTTTTCCCAAAATCTTCTCCTCCCTTGAGAAATAAAGTAATATCATTGTTGTAAATGTCCTGCTAGGTCTGGAAATATTTTACTACAGATTTGTACTTTTAATGTTCTTTCTCCTATTTTGCCTATCTACTGCCAGCCCCCACTTCTTTAGGAATCACATAAAGATAGCTATTGGGGGTTTTGTGGTTAAGTCCTTAATTCTACCCTTTGGTGTCTAATTTAAGCATCCAGGAAAATAGCATAAGCATTCTATGGCCTCCTCTAGCATATACATGGCACAACACATGTGACCAGAAGTGTTACTGTCACAGGTTTGGGATGTTAAGCTGATATCCCCAGTGCTATGTTATTGTTATTGTGCAAGCTGTTGCTTGAACAAAAGTAATTTGGTTGAAATGGCCCATCATTTCCCTCCCCAAAGGATGGATAGGCTTGCGTGAGCAGTACATTACCACCCTCTCTGGTCCAGCTTTCCTAGCTCCTGATCTGCTAGATAAATTCGGGTCATCCAAGTTTAGTCTAGTCTTCATCCCTTTATGTCACAGAGCCAGGGAGATTCTACTAAGATCCTTAGTCTATTCATAGATTTAGTATTTATGTCTCTTTCATGGGTATACCTTATAATGAGTCTGTTTCATTCATTGAATTTATCCATTAGTACTGAATTACTAGTACAGAGCAGTATCGAATATGATAAATGCAGTTCCAGCACAATAAACAATATTTCTTCCTCGTGGCTGTTCATCTTGTTTAATCACTTTGAAATCATATGTTTTGTTATATAATTCTTAAGCCACATAGTAACATCATCTGCTACATTGATATATTCTGTCCCGTCTTATTGATTTCCAAGCTCACGCACTGACTATAGATGTCTGTGTTTCGTGTTGGACTTTCACATTTTATGTATGTTTGCAATTGTATAACTTCGTTAAAGCCATGAATAGTGTTATTCTTTTTTTTTGTCAAGAATTCAAATGGCAGTTATTCAACAAATGTGCAGCTGTTGTGAATAATAAACTACAGATGATTTGTACAAAACCTCTGCCAACCAACTGATGAGGAAACACATGTCTGAGACAGGCTTCTGCTATTGTGAAACCAGTTTGCTATGGCCCAGTATGGTTATGGAATCTGTACATATTTAAACATAATTAAGAATTCATTTCTGTTTCCTGGACTGCTTACATTTGCAAGAGTTAGGTTACTAACCCAGGAATGTTTGGCCCGTATTTCTGTGCTGAACAAGTTCATCTCCCCTCTCCCAAATAGATTATGTTTTGTACCTGTGGAGACAGAGGCATGAAGTGTAACTGGGCTATATTCAAGACCTCAGTAGTTGAGGTGCTGGCTAGGAGCTGTTGGCAAAATGTTATCATGGCTATTGATGCTAACCTTAGGCCCAGAACCCATTAAGGTAATAGCAATGAGGAAAGCTGCCAATCTAAAAAAGTGGCCTTTTATGCAACATGATCAAAAAAGAAGAAACAGCATTTCTCAAACTGATATATGACATCATCAGAGCTGAAACTGCATAGTCTAGTCATGTTTTCTATATCTTCCAATTTTGACACTGGCAGTGCATGAATTACTGTATGATATAACATGAGTAGTACATCATTTCACTACTTCCTGTCAAGTACAAGACAGGAGACTGGTTCAGTGCTCCACTTTTCTCCTAAAATGTTCAGTATTTGCAGTGGCAAGGCAGCATTATGCCCTCATATTCTTGTTATGCTCACACTCCCTCAAGGAGATAGTATTATGACATAGCTAAATTATTTACTCCTATTATGCCCCTGAATTAAAATGTATTTCTTCAAGTGACTTTTCATATAAATCTTTTAATTAAATGTCTGGACTGAATTCATGTAAGGATGACACACAAAGGTTGATTTCAGATAAGGCAGAATTCCAGGCAAGTGAACTCTGTTCTTTAAATACTAATTAAAATCCACAGATGAATTTTACTATAAAGAATACAAGCTGCCTAGGCCTGGTGCTTTTGGTATCAGGCATAGACATAAGGAAATACAGATCCCTTCCTGTGTAACAGAATTACTGACTTTTTTCCCCCAGATATAGTTAAGGTTCATCAATACACTAGTTTTAAAAGTAGAGTGAATGTGCATATGAAGATTACCATTCTCAGGGGGCAAGTACTTCACAGTAGCTACTAGTTTATGCTTATCACTGACTGTAGATCAGAGGCAAACATTAAAATCATAAGATAAAAGATAACTTCTTATTCTGAAGTTTTAGATCCCTTATAAAATAAAATCTCATTATTGAACTTTGTAAATATGACAAGCAGTAGATGTTAAATACCTTAAAAATGTATTAACAACTGTCCAAATCATAATGTCTTGCTGCATTTGTCAACTTATTTTAAATCAGTGCCATCAATACAAAAAAATCAATTTTCTGGTAATGCAGAATACTACATCAAAGTTTTAAATGACAGCTTCTGGATTGTGGTCGTCTATGTGATATGATGCTTTCTCATAGCTATGATGCTTTCTCATAGTCTACAGTAATCTTCATGGCCATGACACCGACGTGTCATGTGCTTCACAATACTGACTCTCCAAATCCAAAGATTTTTTTTTAAATATCTGTTTCTTCGTATGCTAGCTGCAATCTATAGTTGAAGGCTTTGTTTAAATTCAAAAAGTCATCTTGAAGTTGTCAGAAATAATGACTGTTTTGCATTCTTAATAGTGCTTTTCTTCAGAAATTTTCAATTTCTCAGTTCTCAGAGACAAGTACATTGCATCTTTTTATCATTGTCAGCAAACAATTGACCCGCTATGAGGTCAGTAATTTTGATCACTAAAATTGCTTAGTTAAAGGTTATAGTTTGATGCTTACATGCATTTATTTTATGTACATTTGATAACTGGAGCAGTCAGGCTATGCTGCATTTTATTTATTTATTTTAATTTTAACATAGCAGAGCAAAGATCAAACTCATGAATTTCAGTTTCAAACAGAATTCAGTCAGTTTCTACACAATGCATACAAAGATGAAGGCAGCTACATCTGTACAATATATGTGCAATAATGTATAGCAGAGAAGCTGAAGGGATGATGTTAAGAAGGTTAGAGACAGAGTACTGATAGTTAGATTATATGTCCGCATAGCACATAGTTGCATGTTTATTGACTTTGAAGATGTGTTTTAGCTGTGATTAAAATTTTGCACATGAGAAACTACCTTTAAGAGGACATAGGTGGGACTCATAGGCTTTGGCCTAGCATGGAGAAGCAGTGGGTAGTAAAATGAAGCTTAGATTTAGGGTTGAAGAAGGAGTCCTGAATGGTCATAATTTGTTAACATTATAGGTAATAGTGTGATGCTCTTTGGGAGACAGTGATAAACTGACAAATGTTACTGAAGATGTTTGATTACCAGCTATAAGTGAGAGTTTGAGCAAATAAGATACCATCACATATGCTGTTTTAGTAGCCAGAGACAAAAAAAATGGATAGCTTCTGGCCTGAAAAAGAGGGACTTTTCACTATGTATATTCTCTATGTGTTTGTAACGTGAAGACTGAAGTTAACAGAGGATTCTAGCCATCTACCCAGATATTTGCATTAAGTAATATTGTTAAAGAGACTATAATCATGATACACGAGTTTTAGTTAATTTGAAGTTTTGCAGAATTTCTTCTTAACATCTAAGAAAATAATTTTAGTTTCAGAAGAATTTAGTAGCAGATTTGCATTGCTGATCCAAATAATAAGGGCTAGAAAATCTGCCTGCAATTCATCTGGCAGTATTGGTAGGGGGTGGTTTCAACAATATAATACCATATTATTAGAATAAATTCAAAGAGAGACAGAGAGTTGAAGAAGGCCATACAATAGTCTTTTGATATAAACAGAACAACAGTGGGGAAAATATTTGAGTCTTGAGGACATTCTTCTGAAGTGGAGTTGATGATGAGGCTTTGAAGTTACAAGAGATAACAGAGTCAGGGTTAGAAAGAAGATTTTTGAGCACTGAAATTGCAGCTAATGAGGATAATTGTAAGATCAAAATATAAATGAACAAAGTAGCACAGAAAGAAAATAGTTCATGGATACTTTATTTGCAACTTGAAATATATGCTTTACAATCATCAATATTAAGGAAATGTACATAGATAGTACATTGGAATTCTGCAGAAAAAGAAAAATAATTGATGTCTATAACTAAAGCCTATGTTAAGCAATGAAGAGGAAATTGGTGGTTAGTTTTGAAAAGATGCTAACAGAAGAGAGGGATTAGATGTTGTTGATCAGCATAATACAAACTAAGCAAAAAGAAAAAAAAATCTTACATGAATTACAAATATATGCTGCTAATCTGACTTATATTATTTGTCTCACTCTGTCAGTGTTCACATATGATATGCATCATTGGAGGGTTACTGTGTGTGTGTGTGTGTGTGTGTGTGTGTGTGTGTGTGTGTGTGTGTGTGTGTGTGTGTGTGTGTGTGTGTGTGTGTGTGTGTGTGTGTGTGTGTGTGTTTTTGAGTGTGTGAGACAGTTTCCTGTATTTGTCCATTTTTCTTGTGAGGCACAGGTTTTCTGGAAACACATTGAAAGATACTTTTTATCAAGAACTAGTACAGGTAAAAAACGGGTCTATATTACCTCATCAAAATGACTCTTTACCGAATACCAATTCATCAACAGCTTTACAACAAAATCCAAATCAGCGAGCATCAAAAGTTTCCCCAGAGCACACCAGAACATACACCACACTAAATCAAACCCACCCAACTGGGGGGTTTCACGCCCACACCCCACTGTGGGGCTGTGCCCCTCACACCCCCAACTATATATACCAATTCCGAGATCACACTACAGTAGGGAAAAGGGCAAAATTGTGGTGTTGACTGAGTGATTTCTTACCCTGGGAAAACTTTTGTGGTTTGCGGAAGTGAATTTCGTTTTATAGGTGTTGATTGATTGGTATTTGTTGAAGATACGTTTTGATTAGGTAATATAGAATTAAAAAAAAACACATACACAGACATAACTAGACACTGCATATACCCTTCTCATACATATGTCTTTGATGAATCTGTTGTATCTTCTAGCTTACAATGGTTGGGTAGCAAAATAATCCTGCTTTTTAGCAATCTGCTATTTTTAATGTCTGCCCTGCCAGTCCAAATGCATGCTGCACTGCTCTTCTCTGCTCCCATCAGTGATCAGAATGAAGATGAACACAATGTTCAGGAGATTAAAAGTGAACCATCAAACAGAAGGAGACTCTGCTTATCATTCTTCTGACAATAAAGCTTGTAGAGAGACTTTGTTAGTGAAACCTTTTCTAATGTTCTAAAGAAAAATACTTGAGATACATAAACAAATACAAGAGTTGACTAAAATAATTAGATGAAACCTTGACTTAAAGCAGAGTCTGATGTTAGGAGCTGGAGATGAACAGGAGAAGGCAACCAGCATTGAAACTGGTATGTAAATGTGAGATATGAAAGCATCAATCACATTTCTGAAGTATGGTTTTGCAAGAAAAAGTAGCTGATAAAGAGTGGACTTTTGTTAAACTTATGGGTGGACTGCAAAGTATATACCCATTTTATATTATTAATGTTTTGAAGGACACTAAAAAAGAAAAAAAGTTAACGGTAAATAAAACAACTTTTATTTTTAATAGTATTTGTAAAAAACATTTCATGATATAGACTGCATGATAAATAGTAATGCAGGTTTAAGTAGTATGTAGTCATGGATATCTTAAATATGAGGGTGAGGTGAATCTTTTCAGTCATTGTTGTATGTGATAAAGATATTAAAGCAAACAAGTACTCTTTTACTTTTAAGAAATATGGGCATTGTAATGTAAAATGACAGGAAAGGTTGGACCAAGGCAATCTTAAATCAATATGCTGTAATCTCAATCTGCTGAGGTGGAGGATGGAATATAAAAGTGCAATGATTATATTATAGTAAATGCGATGCCCATGCCCTGGCCCAGCAATCAAGGAGCCTCAATCCTCACCACTAATGCCAGTGAGGGACATCCATATAGGGAAAGATAATAAATACACACACAGTAAAGTACAATTTCCCTTAAGAGCACACAAAGATCACAGTCAGTGTGAGGCTGGTTTCTAAACAAAAAGAATGGAAAAAGTGCCCAAATACAAACAAATAACCAAAAAATAAGGGACTGGAGGGTTCACTAGGTAGCAAACCAACTTTAATGAGCACACAAAAAACAACAAAATGCCTTAAACTAGACCACAGCGTTTTCGTCAGCAACTTCATCCGATGAGCATACCAACAAAATGAGTCCTTTATATATAGTCCTTAATAGATCCACTAAGTAACCAATCCACAATTAAAGACATATTAACAAACTAAAATGTTTAAAAGATGTCATAGGAAACAATGCATGCTGATCCTGTCTGAATAGAACTACCATTCAGTACAAGTGTAAAAATAGTAAGTAATACTTTATCTAGACATGGGATGTAAATTCACATTAAATACATTTAAAAACATTAAAAATATTAAAAAACATTTAAAACTCATATAAAAAATACTGATAAAAATAAACAATAGTAAATCTGTTGTTGCGTCTTTCGGTTTTTCCCGGTTAGGGGTCGCCACAGCGGAACTCCGATCAGCTAATGATTGGTAGTTGATTTTTACGTGCCAATTTACCAGCCCTGATGCACAACCTTCAATGAATGTATGCCCATTCACGCATGACTCCACGCAGAAGATGCTCTAGCTGAGAATTGAACCGGACAGCGTCTTACTGTGAGGCAACAAAGCTACCGCAGCACCACCACCGCGGGACAAACAATAGTAAATCTGTAAAAATGTGTAAAAGCCTGCTGTGTAGAGATCTTAATGAAACAGTGACATCTATTGACCAAAAGTTTTAGAGCAATAATAGAAATCAATGTTTAGCAGCTCTTAATTTTAAGACTGGTTTCAAAGAAACCGGGTCATTTAACCCAGGGTGTTTGTGTTTGTGGCTGGTTTCTCCCTGAGGTGTCTGTCCGAGCTTCACTGAGGAGATCAGTCACCAGATCTCCCTCAGACTCCTCCTGCAATCCAATGTAAATGCTCAGTACAAGGGCCTCCCTATCATGGTAAGGTTTCATCATGGTAACATGGTACAATTTGTGCCCCTGCTTCCTGCCTAGCAGTTCCAAAATGTAGTTAACATCACTTACCTTTCTTACCACCTTGTAGGGTAACTCTCAAGCTGCTTGCAGATTGTTGTGTCTGACAGGAATGAGAACCATTACCTGCTGCCACACAGCATGCTCTCTAACTCGAGCATTCCTGTCATACCACACATTTTTTTTTTGTTGTTGGGCTTCTGCCAGGTTCTCCTGGGCTAAGCCCATGAGTTTCCTGAGCCTTGTCCTGAGGTTTAGGGTATATGTCACAACAGGCTCCTTGTGCGGTTCACACTCACCTTCCCACTCATCTCAAATTAAATCTAGAGGTCCCCTCACCCTATGCCCATACAGCAACTCAAAGGGTGAAAAACCTATGGATTCCTGGGAAACCTCTCTGTAAGCAAACATTAGTCTGGGGATGCCAGGGCATGGTCTTCATGTGCTTCACCCCACAGTACTTCCACAGAAAAGCCAGCAGGTCTGACATGAAACTGTCACTTCTGTCAGTCAATATTTATTTTGGGAAACCTACCCTGTTGAAAACCTCTAGCAAAGCATCTGCCACCTTTTCTGCCTCAATGGATGATATAGTCGTTGCCTCAGGGTATCTTATAGCATAATCCACTACCACTAGGCTATATTTTTCCCTGTGGAACTTGGAATATTCAGAGATCCAACGATATCTGAAATGGCTCCTCAATCACAGGCAAAGGCATCAAAGGAACTCTCACCTTGTCTCCTGCCTTGCCTACCTTTTGGCACTGGTCACATGTCCTGCAGTACCCTGTTACATCTCTGGAAATTCCAGGCCAATGGAAGTCCTGCATAATACGTCTCTTTGTACGTTTTATGCAAATATGACCTGCAAAGGGAATATCATTGGCTATGACCAGAAGCACTAGATGGTAGGCTCTAGGCACCTTCCAGCTCTCCCTCAGGGGTCCAGCCTATATACAGTAACCCTTTGTCCCAGTATACAGATTCCTCCTTCCCTTGAGAATCAGGTGCCTCACTAGCTTCCTGCCTCAGGCCTTGCAATGTAGGGTCTGAGAGCTGAGCCTGTGTCAACACTTTCTTTGCAACCCTTCCCAGCTCCCCTTCCACAGGAGGTCTGACATCCTCTGAAAATGGTGCCTCACTGTCAGCCTGGGTACTACTCCTCACCTCTACCTTTGCAGTCACTCTGTCCAAGGGAACATCAGTACCCACAAGCAGCTGTGGCTCACCTTCATTCTCACTGCCACAACATAGCTCCCTCCCTGAAGTAACCATCTCACCAGTCCTGGCTGCAAGTATGCTGTCTGTCTGGGTCTCCCCAAGGTTACCAGACCCACATGCTTCTCTGCTAGCCTGACTGCGTGTAACTTCATAAAAACATGGTACTGCCTCATCCTATTCCTTCCCTATCAGGACATATGCAGTATGGTAGTTCGGTATCCCTGCTGTCCTACTATTGTCATTTTGTCTTCCCACTTAATGGCTCTCTCACCTTTTGTTCCCCACCTTGCCTCCATGGACATCTGTATGCCACATGGTCCCACTGGTTGCATTCAAAACATGTAATCCTCGGTGCAAGATGTGTACCTGGACTAGTGGCTTCCCTTGCTACTGGCAGATTCTGTTGTGGCAGTCTGTGCTGCCCACCATGGGTTCCTTTAGGCCCATGAGCAGTACTGAGGGGTCCCTTTCATGTGCAGGGATGCCCTGCTTGTTAGATATAGGTATCCCTTCTTCCCCAACTCATCTGAAGTAGCACATTGTCTATCAACTAACCAGATCCTTGTGTCCTCAGGCAAAGTGCTAAGAGCTTGTTCCCTCACCAAAAGGTCTGCCAGCCCTTCAAAAGTGGTGACCTGACATCTACTCACCCACCTATGAAAATAAGTGCTCAGTTCAGCAACATATTCACACACTTTTATCTGCCTTATATATATGCTCATGAAACTTTTTCCTATAAGTTTCAGGTGCTAGCTTAAAACATTTTAACAAGTGATATTTAACAGCAGTATAATCAAAACATTCACAATCAGCAAATTTAGAGAACAAAGTTACAACTTTACCATGGAGTAAGGGGGTCAGGAATCGTACCCAGAGCCTTTGGTCAACATCATACTGTTTACATACACTCTCAAACATATGAATGAAACTATTAAAATTATCCCCCTCTTTAAACTACGGAAGAAATTTACTGACTTTTGTGCTTCTGGGTTCCAGATACTCCCTTCCCCATTACCTCCATGACTCTGGCAACGAGTCAGCATCTCCATCTCATGCTGTCTCTGCTTCTCCTTTTCCTCAGCTTCCAGGCATAGCAGTTTTTCGTTGTCCTCAGCATGCAGACATCTCAGTTTCTCAGCTGCTTCTATTTCCAAATGCCTGGCCTCCAACTCAAGTCTCTTTAGCTCCAGATGGATTTTTAAGTCCTCTACAGAAAGGTTGAGCTGTCCATTCTCTGATGGTCGTACACCTCCACTGCCAGTTTGATCGCACTCCTGGTTGCTGTTTTCTGATGCAGCTGTGACCAAAGCTGCAATCATGTCTGTCTTAGTCAGGTTTCTATGCACCAGTCCCCTAGCCTGGCACATCTCAGCCAGCTGGCTCCTTGTCAGCTTTCCGTACTCCTCTGCTGACATGCTTGCTCTCCCTGACTAACTAAGCTAACAAAAGAAATAAAACAATTGTGATCTGAACTTTGAGTATTCACTGCATGGCTGATTTAGAGTATAAAACACCTTCAGTGATCACTGTTCACAAGCTACAGGAATTCACTCAACCCTCACCACTACAAGCCAGTTAGTATTTGCCAACCAATTAATATGTGGTGTGGATATCCCACCACTGCCACCTATTAACAGGTGATGCCCGTGCCCTGGCCAAGCAATCAAGGAGCCTCAATCATTACCACTAACACCAGTGTAGGCCGTCCATATAGGGAAAGGTTAATAAATACACACACACAGTAAAGTACAATTCCCCTTAAGCGCACACAGAGATCACAGTCAGTCTGGGGTGGTTTCTCCCTTTCTCTCCAGGTCCCCAATAAGACTCCCCACTGACACAGCTATAGGGTACAAATCTCAGCCTAGTGGGCAAGCTAAAACTTCCAGCACCCTCTCTGTCCAACCAGTGATTCATGTTCCTGCCCAGATAGCTGACACACACTCACTTTGAGATAAGACTTATATACAACCACACAGACACTCCTGGGGAAGACTGGCACAGGTTCTCCAGCTGTGCCCCTTTTCTGCCCAGTCTAAAAGGTAGTACTAGCTGCTACCACCCACTAATATCAGCTACTAAAAAGCCCTTCTGAAAGGGTGTCTGATTATTATTGTGCAATATCATTATCCAAATGTTAGGTGTGACTGAATAGTCAAGGCTTATTAGAGTGACTTGGTACACTATCACTATATACATGCAATGTACTCTAGAGCTTAAATTAACTGTATATAAAACAGCCACAGTTAAAAGGTTTCAAAATATTTAATAGTAAATAATAAAAACACAAGACAATACTTCTTACTACACAGTGCTAGTCAAGAGCTCAGAGATAACAGAGAAATGTTTAAAATAATACAGTAGAAAAGTTCTGAGATCACAGAAAAACAAACTAGTCTAATATTCCTAGTTCCTAGCTATATCTAAGAGAAAATACAGTTCTAAATAACTTACATATAGAGCAATGCAGTGTTGGTTATGTTGGATGCTCTCAAGACAAAATGCTTAGAGCTCAAATGACAGAATTATCTACAGAATTTTATCTGGCTAGGCTGGCAGCCTTCACCTATCTTCACAGTAGAGTTGAGATGTTTTCTCTTATTTTTACATAGGTGAATGTCTAGAGTAATTCCTTTGGCTTAATCTAAAATACATGTTTTCTGTACACAAGTATGCCTGAAAAATAAGATAAAATGATGAATGCCATGAGAAGTACCATGTTTCTTGCATTTGCAATGGTATTAGCTTTTTCTCTTCAGCAAATGTTCAGTAGGATTTAAAACATCTTCAGATGAAAGCAGCTATACATTCTGTTCTTATGTCTCCATGCAGACAAAATGTTTGCAGGTATAATCAATTAATTTTGAGATTTCTGAGCATTGTCTGTTGAGGGAAATGCAAAAATTTAAAGGTACAAGGCCAAGCAGCACAGTAAAAAAAAAAATAAAGTTTGAAATTACTGGAAGTGAATAAGAGGTAACAGCTTCTCTAACAGCCTTACTACTTCAGTATATTTAATAGAACAGTGTATAATTTAATTTTATTTAAAGACTACCAGTGCTCTTTTTCTTAAGACTAAAAGTTAATGTTTTCTGGAAGCATACCTGCTATTTTTCACATCTGGGAGTGTGGCAGAGATAAGAGAAGCAAAAGTAATCATTGTAAGTGGGAGCATAGGCTGTAACATGTTTTATCATGGGCAACTTTAATTTTGGGTCAGGTAATCCCTGTAGGTGGGGCTAGTTAGGCAGTTGTTCCTATCAAAAGGATTAAAGTAAATTATTAAAGATGCACAAAGGTGTGCGTGATTGTCCTACAGTAATAGATCACGGTGGTATTCTAAACATGTATTTAGTTTTCTGTTTAAGGGTTTTAATTAACACCAAAAGTCTTGAAAATGTGACATAGGTTCAAATGCAAATGACAAGAAACAACTGTATAAAAGATCAACCTGCCAAACAACAGTGAGCACATATAACACAAAAGTTGAAAATGCATATTCAAAAAGCTACCATGTATAATAGATTGGAACAATAACTTCTTATCATAATGACTACAGTATTCATATTATTTTTAGAATGTAAATAGCTCTACAGGTATAGACAAAAAGGTAAGATAACTGAATTATGTTAAGAAATGCAAAGTGCATACAGCAATGCTACAGTTGACACATTTGGAAAGAAATTAGCATGTGAATTTGATAAAGAAAGGATTTCAGGATGGTAATTCAGCAGAATATCAGAGGCAAAGAAAAAGGGAAGCATTTATACTAATTCAAAGATGAGCTCCAATAGTGATAGAAGAGGAAAAAGAGGAAGAATTATGATAAGGGTAGATTTGTGGTAGTAAGGGGCTACTGGCAAGGAAGGAGAATTATGATGGCATGTATTTATATTCCATGAAAAATTGCTATCATGGAGATTTAAAAAATTGGGAGAAATAATCTTCTTTCAGCAGAGAATACTACTATAAGGTAGGGACTGGAATTTGATTTGTGAGAATGAATCTGATGGACCTAGAAGGAAAAATATTACAAAAGAGGGTTGATTTCTGAAGTAATTTATGAAAATATATGGTATGGATGATGTGAATTCGTTAACAAGGACTCAGAGATAATTTAATATTATTCTCCAATGTACAATAGCTGGGCTAGACTAGATAGAAATTATATTTCACAGGAACATGTGCATTTAATGAAAAGCTTCAACACACATCTGATAACTATTTCCTATCATGCACTGATGAAAAAAAGCTTAAAATGCAGGATAACGAAGTCAAAATGTCCCACCTAATTGTTAAAAAGAGAGGAAATTAAGGACTGGGTAGTGGAGATTATTCTCTAGTTATTAGAAAAGATAGAAATTCCATCAGACATTATAGCTAGTGAGTGGGATAAATGAAAATGGAGTTTAAAAATAGGGCAGAAAAAAAGAAAATGAGATGGTTAAGAAGTAATAGGAATTATTCAGAGTGGCTAACAAAGGTTAAAGCAATACAGAATAAGGGGAATCTCACCAGAACAAGATGGTTGCAACTGCAAAGTGCTAAGAGGAAATAAGGGAGTATCTGGATAATATGAATGAGTTTATAAAGATTCCTGTTAAGCAACTGTTTTTGATAATAACTCCAGTGCACAAAAACTTTTAGCAAAATGACTTAGGCAACAGAAAGTAGAAAGGGTTATAACCAAACTTAAGTAGCCTATAACAAGAAAGTAATAATAAACCCTGTAGAGGTATTAGTAATATTTCAGAAATTTTATGAAAATTTGTATAAAGCAGAGACATTTGAAAATCAAGAAAGAGCAAAAATCGAAATATTTATGGAAGACTTGGGCATACCAAAGTTATAAGTAGATAAGGCTAAACAATTAACAGTTAAGATATGAGATGAGATTAAAATGGTGAATGTGATGCCCCTCCTCTGGGCCAATAATTAAGGAGCCTGAATTCTCACTACTGACACTGGTGAGATATTCACTTAGAACAGAAATAGATATGCACAGTATTTCCAGGTATACATCTCTGCACCAAGTGCAATTCCCCTTAAGAGTACACAGGGAACACATTCAGTCCAGGGGCTGGGTTTCCCTCTGTTTCTCCAAGCCCCCAATAAGACTCCCCACTGGCACAGCTGTAGCCTTGACTCCTCAGTCGAGTGTTCCAAGGCAAGTCCTCCACCACCTTCTCTGTGAAGCCAATGTTCTGTGCCCCTCCTCCAAGTAACGGACAAACGGACTCTTTCAGATTTGATTTTCACACACACACACACACACACACACACACACACACACACACACACACACACACACACACACACACACACACACATGCACACTCCTAGGAAAGGCTGTAATGGATTTTCTAGCTATGCCTCCTCTGATCTAACTATAAAGTAGGCACTGCCACCAGAACACTCTAAAGCCAGCTACTCTAAGGCTGTTACAACAATACTCACTACTATGTTACTAAAATTTAATACATTGTTTTCTAATCCTGATGAGCTTTTCTCCACGGATATCTGCTGAAAATGAGCCAAAAGCTCAGCCAGACTAACCCGATTAACAAATGTAAAATAAATAAATAAATAAAATATATAAATTATACTGAGCAAAATTAATACTAATACAAATGGTAGCATTTGACCAATGCAACACAGGTTTTAGGAGTGGCCACAGTGTCACCAAATAAATATAAGTACTCTCAAAGGTTAAAATATTCTCTAAAAGACCAGCCATAATGAAAGGTTTAAATATATTTAATAATAAATAATAAAAGAATATGAAAATACAAAATATCTATTTACAATAACACCAAAGTTTCAATCACAAGAAATATTAAAAATAGCACATATGGATAGATTCACACAGGTGCAAAAAACAGTACTTAACTAATCTCTGTATATATTACTGACGGATCTAAAGAATGACTATTTCCTAATTACTTACTAAAGCACGGCAAGATGAAGTGGATGAGAGGTTTTCCTTCTTGGTTAGGTGTCAAAAACAGACTGCTCTGAGACTTCTGTCTCATTTAGTATTAAAACATGTATAAAAAGAGAAATGGCTTCAGGTAAAACCCAGGTGCACAAAACCAGAACTATATAAAATACACCGAGGTACCACACAATAGCGTCTTTATTACACAAAAAATAAGAACAGTGGTGGGTGCTTTATAAAAAAAAACTTTCATCAGACAACACAAAAATAAAACACTCCATTGCTTATATACAGATGGAACCATTGACTCAATCACTGATGTCATAGGTCAATTAAGGCATTAAAGCTATATAAAAAGACACATATAAAATACTGCATGTAAATGCAAATAAAAACTGCATACAAAAACTATATACAAAACTGTTGGTAAAAGACCTAAGTAATGTGCATAGATATAAACTCCATAAATACTGTAGCTATGAAAAAATAAAAGGATAAAAATCTAGATCTAGTCATAAAATCTATCTACAATATGTATGTATAACTAAAAGTAGTCTATGTCTCTAAAATATGAATACATATAAATAAAGTGTAATGGGTGTATGAGGTGCCTAAAATTAAACATGTTTGAGGCGTCTTGCTTTCAAGAAAGGAACCAAGGAAGTAGAGCCATTAAGGCCTGGATATTTATCTGCATTCAATTTAATGATCCATCTCTGTTCACAGCTTTCAATAAAATTTTCTATATCCCCTCCTCTAATGTTTTTGTGTGCGCGGCTGTAACAAAAACTTAAAAAAGAATGTTATCTATATTAATAATATGCTGGGCAAGTGCATTAGTGGGTTTCTTATTTTTGACATCACAAAGATGTTCTTAGAATTCTGTCTTTAAAAAATTCTATTTTTACCTTAAACTACATAAAACGGACATTTCAAACAAAAACAATAATAGGCACATCAGTGCTCTCACACGTAGTATAAGTATAAAAATCTGTAACTAAAAATAATATATAACTACTTTTAGTTATACATACATATTGTAGATAGATTTTATGACTGCATCAGATATAGTTTTATCCTTTCATTTTATCCTCTAGCTATACAGTATTTATGGAGTTTATATCTATGCACATTACTTAGGTCGTTTACCAACAGTTTTGTATATAGTTTTTGTATGCAGTTTTTATTTGCATTTACATGCAGTATTTTATATGTGTCTTTTATATGCAGTTTTCTCTATATGTAGCCTTTTCTACATTTATACATTTATAAGTTTTATATAGCTATAATGCCTTAATTGACCTATGACATCAGTGATTGAGTCAATGGTTCCATCTGTATATGTAACCTTTCAAGGAACATTTTTAGGTATATAAGCAATGGAGTGTTTTATTTTCTTGTCTGATGAAGCAATTAGTTTTGCGAAAGCGCTCACCACTGTTCTTATTTTTTGTGTAATAAAGACGCTATTGTGTGGTACCTTAGTGTATTTTTGGTTATATATAGTATTAAAACATCATTTCAGTGCTGAATTACAGAATATCATCACATGCACCCTTTGCTACAAACCAAACCAGAATTTAGCACATATGTGTTGCAATACATACAGATAGAGCTTTGCTGAGATGTGTTACAGCATCTGAAAGCTATAAAACCATTTCAGAACTTCCATCCTTCTAGGTTAGCAATTAATTCACCCTTAAGGACAATAAAGTATGATTCCTAGTCCTGGTTTTCACAGATATTTCAGCTCTGGCTGCAATCAGAACTGTAAGATACAGTCTTTATGGCTTAAACCAGGTGATTTAATTTCTGGCTATTTTTCAAAGTTAGCTGGACTGAGATTATTTTTTTTCCAGTATCCTCTGTTACAATATATTCATTTAAACGGTTACAATACTGTCTAACATACAATTATATCTCTTTTCTGTCCAGTAGGACCTGCTGTTGGTATATTTTTAACACAAGCAGCTTTAGAAATACATTTCAACACAAACACTTGTACAAATCAGTTTGATATACAAATGACATATAATTCTATACAATACTCCAGCTAGCTATACTGGCATATGTTACACATTCACTGCCCTACTTCTCCTGGAATAGCTAGCAATTCTTCACGTCATCACAGTGAAATATAATCAGTCCACTGGAATGTCTCCACTAACAGATGGCATTCCTGTGGAAGTTTGGAAGTTAGGAAGAAAGAAAGTAATAAATATCTGGAAGTTTTTGTTTAGCAGAATTTAAAATGAGGGGAAGCACCAACATCTTAGAAGAAAGTAGTGGTTGCTCTACTACTGAAAGACGGTAAAGACACATGAGTCGCAGCTTTATATAGACTCATTTCAATTTTAAATCACAATTATAAAGTGCTTATGTCTATACTAGCTAAAATAATGGGAAATGTGTAGACAAAATTGATAGATATGGATAGATGTGTTTTTTTCTGAAGGTGTGTCAAACATTTGATATCATTAACAGAACAATGATCATCTAGAGGGAAGCAGAATATAATAAAATACTGCTGATGATTGAGAGTCCTGATGCAGAGAAAGCATTTGACAAAGTAAGCTGGGATTTTATGAGTAGGGCAATGGAAGCATTTGCATTCCATGATACAATCATAAGTTTAGTTAGGAGGATATATGAGGAATTGGAGACAAGAATTAAAGTGGGGGTGAGATTTTTCTCTGATAAGTTGTATCTGAACAAAGAAACAGGCAGGGGTGACCTCTTTCTCATCTGTCATTTGCTTTACATTTAGAGCCATTGACAAAGAAAATAACTGACTCAGAAATTGAAGGATATAATTGGTATGGTAACCAAGAAAAGTTGGCTTTATTTGTAGATTACATTATTTTGTACCTGAAAAATCCAGAAAAGGACATCTCAGTGTTGTAGAACATTTTGAGACAGTTTCAAGTCTTTTATAGAATATGAAATTAATGAAGATAAAACAAAGGCTATAGCCATAAATTACATGCATACATGAAATTGTTCAGCAATACACATATTTATGGGGACACAATAGGATGAAGTATTTAGGAGTATGGGTTAAAAGGCCTTCTGTTATGGCAACTAAGGATATATGAGAAGCGATTAAATAAAGGATAAAACAAAATAAAATGAGAAACTATAAACTCTTGTTAAGAATATGGATAGTAAGTTATAAACAATGATTTTGTTTAGTCCCTTTAGATTTATATACAGGTCAGATATATTTTTATCAATTCTTCTTCTTTTTCTTCTTTCAGCTTTTCCTGGTTAGGGGTCGCCACAGCAGACTAGCAACCATAGGAGAAATTGTGGACAATAATTAATAAAGAGTTGAAGGAATTTATCTGTGAGGGGAGAAGGACAAGGGTTAATTGGAATAAGCTTATTCTTCCACTAGAACAAGGTGGTTAAGGATTACCTGATATGAAAATATATTTTAGAACTACGCAGTTAAGGCTTTTATATTTAACAGAAGATGCAAGTTATAAATCAAAGTGAAAAAAGATGATGATGAAACAAAGGGTGAATTCAAGAAATAAGGAGAGAGTGGGATTTTGGTTCCAGATCCTTAAAGAAAATAACCACAGCCATAGATAATGTTATATTCATAAAGTAGTAGAAAGTATTCTAAGATCTAAGCCAACATGAGAATGGAGAAAGGAGATTTTGCTGATAGGGATGATTACTTATAGGGGTACAGAAAATAGGCAAGTGAGGGATGGAATTTACTAGAGAAAATCAGCAAAGGAATCAATGTATTGGGAGCTAATAACTAGAAAAGTAAAGGTAATAGAATGGAATGAGGCCAAGAAGACATTTCAACTGTAGACTACAGACTACCTTCCCTTCCTGGGATTGATATCAGAGTATAGGCAAAGAGAAAGGGATACAGGAATCCTAAGTGGAAGACCTACAGCCTGTTGCGGTACAGATTCTAGTTGAATTTAGAGCAGAAGCTGCTGTTAAAGGATAATTAGCAAGGCATATAAAATACTGCATGATGACTATAAGAATCAAACAGAGGAGGTTAGAAAGGATTGGGAAGAGAGAATGGATTAGCAATTTATAAGGGAACAATATGTGGGCATATGAATAGCTCCCAAGTATGCAACAAATTCTAGAAGGTTTAGGAATTTTGCTTGGAAAAGTTTGCATAGGCATTTTTATACCCTATGTAGACTCCAAAGAATATTTCCTCATATAGATGGTCAATGTTGGAAGTATGATGGATGAGAAAAAAAGATAACTGTAACATATGTTTTGGAAGTGTTGACAGATTTTAAAAATTCCCTAGAGCCCACTCTGTCAGGAATATTGGGTGAGAAAAAGGGTGTAACTAAGGAAATAAGTCTTTGATCTGGGCTACAGGATCTGAATTTTCTAGATATAGTAATGCCTTGTTGTTTAATTCTGGTGACTGCCAAACAAGCAACTACTAAAAAATGGAAATCAAAGTCTAAACCAGCTGTGTTTGAAGTATTGAATACTGCAGCAGAAATAAAAGAACTGAAATTCAAAATCTTTAGAAAAGGAAAGGAGCAAATTACATAGAACTAAACGGAAATTGTGGAAAGAATACATTCATAATAATGTTCAGGAGGAGTGAGGTTTAAGGGAAGGCAAGAATTCAGCAATTTATGTAATGTTGAACTGAGGATGGTTATAAAAAACATTATATGTGATGTATAATGTTTGTAACCGGAAACATGTTAATCTGTTTTTTTTTTTCTTTTATATTAATATATGTTTGCCAATGTCTTTAGTGCTAATTGAATAAAGGTGTTAAAAAATTACCTGAATGGTCTGACAACAACGTCCCAAAGATCCATAAAATTTTAGAAACAGCTTAGCCCATCAGTGATTTACACTTTGAAATTTCAGCATTATTGATATGAAGCAACCAATGTTTTGTTCTCCTGAGCACATACAAAAATGGGTATGACTGTATCAGTTCAGAATTACAGTTTTCTAATGCACCTTGTGCTCCAGATATAAGAAATGCTACTGTCAGTTAGGTGCTGATCTCACTATTGAAATTTTGGCACATGAAATACTGAGTGCCAACAAGCCAAAAAAAGACTGAAACTACAGGAAAAGAAAGAATCTCTTATATATAGATGTTTATCTCTATCTAACTCTCTATCTATCTATTTATCTATCTCTCTATATTCTATCTCTCTATCTATCTATCCATCTATATTTATATATATGATTATCTAACTTTATATCACATAGTTGGTAAATCTCCATGCAGGCAACTGAACTCACTACGTCGTAAAGAGGTAATTTTGCCTACACAGTAGATTAACATTTGCAAATTTGAAAATACTGAAAATGTATTATTTCAAAGCAAAACATGTTGCCAATATAAATAACACAGCACACATAGATCAAGTGCACAAAAGCCAACTTCACCACTCAAAAAATCAGTGTTATTACCTCACAAAATGCAACAACAACATACATAGATATGTCAACACATTGTACAATAAATGGCTTTCAATTACATGTTTCAGTGCCCTCTCCTCACACAGGGCTAAAAGTTTTGCTGAAGCCAGCCAGAAGTGCATCTCCTCCACTCCAACTTGTTCTTTCATCAAACAATCCATTACAGAAGTCAACAGAACTTTCCAAGGAGACCTTTCATGTTTGTACCAACCCTCCTTTAAATTGTGTGTCTGAGTAACCCAGCAGATGTTACATCAAATATGGACCATAGTGAAGATGGAAAAGTTGGTTTTAAATGGGACATACTGGTAAATCTACTTGGAAACTTCACACATTCCCAATCACATACTACTGTTCAAAGCTAGCTCAGATACAGATGATGAAAAAGTAACACTTAAAATTTTTAAGGCTCACAAAGTGCCTTCACTGGCAGAAATGCCACACAAACTGTTTGCTTAACATATAAAATCAGCATCAGAGACATACTGGGATGGCAAAGCAAGTGAATGTACTCTCTGCTATACATTCTGAGTCAAGAGGAAAAAGCATCCAGTTACATTTATACCAGTGCAATTCCACTGCAAATATTTAAAGCATCAGGTTAAAAATTAGTAGTGATATAATGAGGGTTAGGCTCATACTCACGATCTGTAAACAATGCAAATATCTCATTCCAGACAAGAGTGTAGCACTGATATGATTTAAATATCATAAGCACTGTTGCAAAAAAAAGTTTTTACATTTTTCTTCTAGAGCAACACTTGCATGAACTGAGTAAAGTTGCCTTAGTATATGACCTTTCAACAGGTATGTGCCATCCCTGATCCACAGAGAACAGATGGAGAGGTCACATATATTCCCTGGTGCACTCAGAATAAGCAAAAGACATGCACCTTTGACATCATTTGTCCTTTTAAAGAAAACCTTACTGATATGGAAGAGCTATGACTCAAGATCAGTTTCAACAATGTTAGCAGGAGATAGCACTTCAGATATACCCTCCTTCCATATAACTCTATGAATTATTTGGCATAGCACTTTCCTGTAAGGCACATTTAAGGCAGCTTCATAATGAGACATATCACTGAGTACATCAGTCACGACCTCACATGGGAGATGTCTACTGTGCATTGCCCATTTTCTAATATCAATTATTGCTGCATACCACTCTGCAGCTGTACAGTCAGACAAATGACTGTGACTTACTGTTTTAAGTAGCACATCCACAGAACTCCTAAAGACTAACATTGCTCTTCCACCACACGTTACTGTGCTTCAGCTGGCAGAGCTAATAATGGTGACCATTCCATTCTTTCTGCAAATTGAACAAGTACCACTCTCTGCATGGCAGGTCCTTTCTACAGTGTGTCTTCACACATGGATAACACTGCACCAAAATGCTGGGACCAACAACTGAGACAAAACAACCTTATTCTCCATTCAACATCTTTCATGTCTACACACTGGCCAATATGCAATATGTCTAATATACCCCCTTTCATTGACCTTCACAGCATAAATATTCACTCAATGCACTATATTTATCCCAAGATAGACTGCACTGACATAAGCAAATTTATGTTCCCAATAGCCACTGTACCTCTAAATCTCTTTCTCTCTCCCCTCTCTCTCCTCCCATATATATATATATATATATATATATATATATATATATATATATATATTACTCTTATCAGTGTAATATATCCCTGGAAAGAAATTGAAAAGCCCAAAAATATAAAATTAGATGCTGTGACGCGAGACAGGTATTTAGAGTTCAGACAAGTTGTCTTTTGTATCCATGAATATCCCACCTCAGTGATTGTTTATGGTGATAAACCATCTGGGGGACTGATTGTTTATGGTGGTAAACCATCTGGAGGGTTCTTCCCACTCTGTTTGCTCTGCTCACTCTGCTCCCCTACCCTTCCCCCATAACCCACCCTCCCCAGCACCTCTACTCTTATCCTAAGCAAACCACTCCTCCCTCATTCCTATGATCCAATTATATACAACTCTACCTTGTCCACACCCACATTTTATGCACACCTTACTTTCTTTTTATTTACCTTCTTTTATTTAGCCAAACTTATCTGCTCTCCCTTACATCCATCACCTTGAATTCACATGCCCTCTACTATATGTTTTTGCATCTTACTCTACTTTGCCATCACAGTACAATCACCACCTCAAAGTATTTTATACTAACTCCAGCCTTACTACCTTATCTTCTACTATACACACAAACTAGCATTGCACTATAATTTTACTACTGACCAATCACATCTCTCCAACCCAACCTTATCACAAACTACAAGGTAAAACACCTAACCACATTATCAAAGCCCACTCTGAAGTCAAAACATTTCCAACCTTACCTTCAGCTGCACATATCACATGATAACAATCTTTATTTACACCTGTACTACATTCAAACACACAAATCCCATGTTTACTATGTTGAAACACACTATCACAATTGACATGCTCCTCCTAACTTGCCCAGCCTCTTTACTCTTAATTCCCAACCTCACTACAGCTATATCTTTGCATACACTCACACACCAATACACAACAACCTCCTCTAACCCTCTCCCCAATAAACAACACAGCTTCTCACGTATCTCCTCCCAGCATTTCCCCTATAATCTCACATTCTATTCAAGCCACAAACTGGCCTCCTCACCTACCGTGAAACCACACTTAACACCAGTACCCTCACCTAGGAATAAAAAACACTTCCCATGGTACACATTCCTCATTACCTATCTACTCAAATGTGGAGACATACATCCTAACCCTGGCCCACCTTCTAATCCTAACCACAAGAGTAACCCCAAAGATTTAAACATACTTACTCTTAACCCTAGAAGTATATGTAATAAAATAGCCCCACTGCATGCCTGGATGGATCAAAATAAACCTGACATACTAGCCCTTACAGAAACATGGCTACACCTTGGGGTAAAAGATTCAGAAATTATATCTCCAAACTTTGCAATAACCAGAAGAGATAGATCTAAAACAAAAGGGGAGGGATAGCACTTCTATATCCCTCTACACTCAACATCATAGCCTATACCAGTAATATACTCATCTTTTCCAATGCTGAGGTATTAATCTCCTTTTTGAACCTCAATATATCAAAAATAATTTGCATAATAGTAATATATATCCCACCAGGTAACAATATACCAGTGTTGGAAAATATTTTATCCTGGACATCCCAAACAATAAACATTGAAACAATAATCTTAGGAGATATAACTATAGATTGGCAAGCCATAGCTTCTAACTCCCCCACAAATAGTATAAATATGTATGTTTTTCTCAGCTTATCAATGCTCCAACAAGATACAGCAAAGATCTTACCTGCCAATCCACCTTAGACAGGATTCTAGTATCCCACCCTACTAATTACCCCTCTTCTGGTACACTGTCTAGCTCTCTGAGTGCTCATCTGCCAGATTACTCCCTTAGAACAAACTTCCAACAACTAAGAGTGCACACTATAAAATCAGTTAGGAACTCGGTTAATTTTTGTCAGCATAAATTCATCAATCTCCTACAGGAAATAGACTAGACAGCCCTTAAACAACTACCCCTTAATGATGCTGTACTATACTTTAATAACACCTTCCTTCACATACTTAATACCTAGCTCCCAATTTTATGAAAAGAATCAAAAAGAACCAGCACCATGGCTCTCTAAGGAATGTAAACACCTGATGAAGCAAAGGGACCTAGCCTGGTCAACCTGGAAACAAAACAAAAATGAACAAAATCATGTTAATTTCAAAACACCTTGTAACAAAGTGACAACACTAATCAGCAGAGATAAGAAGTCATATTATTCCCAGCTTCAACTCTAGCATAAAATCAACCCCAGTAAATTTTGGCACTCCATATCTTTATTTTACCCTGGAAGAAATGGAGAGCACATCCTATCACCTGATACCCCTCCATCACAAATAGCCGAAAACTTTAACAAACACTTCATAAAATCAATTTCAGACCTACTAACACTTCTATTGCTGGGCCCCCCCCCAACTCTTCAACCTATTCAGACACTGACCCCAAGCCATCCAACTACTTCTAACCCTGTCATTACTAACCCTCAAACTCAACATAATGTTATACAAACCCCATTCTCATTTCAGCCCATACCCACTGACACCATTAAGTAACTGCTACAAAAAACTAAAACCCTGCTCTACCTCAGCTGTCAATCTCTCCCCATACTTCCTCAAACCGGCTACCTACTCAGTCGCCTACCCAATCAGTATCCTTATAAATAGGTCTTTATCTGAATCAGAAGTACCTACCATACAGCAACAACACCCCCATCCACATAGGAGGCAACTCTCTTGATCCATCCAATTTCCATCCTATATCCATCTTGTCATCCATATCCAAAATTCACGAGAGAGGTATCCATCAGTAGGTAATGCAATATCTATTGCAAAACAATCCTTTAACCAAAGCCCAGCATGGCTTCCAACCTAGCCACAGTACAGCTACAGCCCTATTATCTTTTATAGACACCGTGAACAAGGCCAGATATGCAGGATGCTATACAGCCTCAGTATTCCTTGATCTCTCCAAGGCCTTTGACACAGTATCTCACCCCATACTTTTGAACATACTGTCAAACCTAGGTTTCTCACATAATACAGTAAAATGGTTTCAGAGCTACCTCAAGGATCATAAACAAGCAGTGAAATGGTCCAACAACCTCTCACCCTTTCTGCACAACCCTATTGGAGTCCCCCAAGGCTCCATCCTAGGACTCCTACTCTTCAACATTTTCAAAAGCAACCTTCACACTGCCTCTCACCCTGGGACCCTCATTCAATACGCTGATGATTCCACCATAATCTGCACTGCTCAATCACTACCAGAACTACTCTTAAAAACTCAACAGTCCTGTATAGTAGTAGAATCCTGGCTAAGAAATGCCCAACTCTTTCTTAATCCAAAGAAGACATAACTAGTACTCTTTCATCCCCAAAACACCTCTCTTGTCACTGATCAATTCAACATCCTTGCATCTGACAACACTGTCAAAGAAACAGTGCAGGATACCAAATTTCTAGGTGTTATTGACAATAAACTTTCATTTGACCCCCATATACATCAGAATATAAAGAAAACTCATCAAAAACTGGGACTCATACAGAAAGAAACATTTTTTACTGCAGATACCAAAACTACCCTGTCAAAAACATTTTTACTTCTTTCTCTTCTTTATGGTGCCCCTATTTTAACCAACTTACAAAATTCTACCCTAAGCAAGTTGGAACAGTGCTACAACAAAGTTGCAAAGTTTGCCACAAACTCTAAATATCACACACACCACTGTAAACCACTCCTAGAATTAAACTGGCTTGAACTACCTAAGCAATTTGCTTTCATTCAGCTATCCAGCTTGCACAACCTTATTTTCAAGCCTACTGCCTGCCCTGCACTAGCCAATCTAGTCGCACCTTACACACCAAATCGATCCCTACAATCAGAAGACAAAAATCTGTTAGCTATCTCAAAACCCACAAGAAAACCTGGTCACTCTCTGTATTCATACTCTGTCTCTATACATTGGAATTCACCACCTCTATCTACCAGGTCTATGCCTGGCCTAACCCATTCAAAGCCTCTTTAAAAATAATCTCAAAAATATATGGCTCTGCTCCTGCATAAAACCTGCTTAATGCTCAGGTCTTCCTCTTCTGTCACATTTCAATCTCTCACAGACTGCAAGATCCTAAAGCACTCAACTCCTTCTCTGCTTCTATACCATATCCTTAAGCCACTGCTCAGGCTTTATTGCTTCTATTCTTCTTAAATCTTTCTCACTATCTGTCTGTATCACTAACTTTCTGGCTGCTATTTTCCTAAAACCGAACATTCTATTTTGCATGTACTACAACAGGTAGTGTCACACATTGCACTACCTGCGTAGTTTTTTTTTTTAACATTGTCTATATCATGCATGATGAGAGTGACTATTATCATCTGTAATGTTTTAACTGTATAGAATTGTTTAGATGTGTAGCATTATATTACAACATCTTGTCGCAGTTTGTTCTTTCAACTTATTTTTTGTATAGTATTTCTAATGTAATCTTTATTGGATTGGATTATACTGTATTTGTAATGTACTGTATGTGGAGCTTTTCTCCCCAGACCTCTATGCTGAAAGCAGGTTCTGTAGACCCAGTCAGACAGACACCCCAGTAAACAAATGTCAAATAAATAAATAAAATAAGTATATATATATATATATATATATATATATATATATATATATATAAAATACGTATATCTCATGCTATTGTATTTTTATACATCTAGGTCATGGTCCATCACCTTCAGTACTGCAATACGCTATGACCATGTACAGCCTTTTGTTTGTTTGTTTGTTATTCCTTAAATAATGCACAAACTGTTACTACTTATTGCTTAACTCAGAAAGTGATTGAAACTATCTCAGGACTGATCTTACTAAATAACAATATATATATATACATATCCATATGACTTATTTTACAACCAAATATAGCCTTGTTCCTCTTCGCATTGAAACTCATTGTATTAATAATGTCAAAAGAGTTGTGAATAACGTATACTTTCATAATAGAGAAATAAAGTTGTAGTGAGCAAATTTTATAAAACTAGCTGAAGATACGGAGTTAACTTTATAAACTCATACAACCACACACGCACGCACAAGCAGCTACAGGACTTTTTTGTTTTTACTTGATTACGATGAATATATGGAGTCCTAGCACCTGTGTATTGCATCAGAACTTTTTAAAGACATTTATATAATGTAAAATTATGTTTCATATAGGGAATTACTCTTTAGAGTTGATTACTCTCATGCCATGAGGTTTATCAGTATGAGCACAGACTTATGGAATAACATCAGATTTGAAGTATAGGATGAAACTACACTATGAAGATCAAATACATTTAAAGCATGCTAAATAATGACACTCCTATACCATTATCAATCAATTTTAAAGCAGCATCCAACATACTGAGACTCTACTGCTATGAAAGTTAAACACAACATAATAGTATTTATAAAATATGTTACAGTGTAATTTTGGGAGTAATTTTCATTTTCATCGCATTCAGGTAACCAAGTATATTCCAAGTTGTTGAGTGCATTCAGAGCTGCTTAGTCCATTTCTGTGTTAGGGTTGCTTAGCTTCTTTCTGAAAATAAACATCTGGAAAAAGAAGTACATGAAGCTTTGAAGCTTCATGGAATGATTTGTTTAAAAGCATTCTTGTTAAATATCTCAGCTGTTACAGAGAATGCTGCTTAAATAACTGTCACAGGAAATGAAATAAACACAGCTGTTCTCCTAACTAGGTGTTCCACTTCAGAGGGGCCTCTAGAGCTCTGCTCTAAAGAGCGTCATGAATCATGACCCCTCTAAGGGTCAACAACTTATTTATTACAGTTGCCTAACCATTACTAGTTTATCATTTGTAAACTTCACCTTGCTTTTGCAGCTTTTTTTCAGAACCTTTGATTTTTTTTCTTATTAAAGTTCTTTTTGAAATTCGCCTGAAAGAATTAAATTTATTGCTTGTAGAAGTAATTTTGCCTTCACATGCAAAGGTACTTCTTAACTGGACATGTTTCATTTCCCAAGAGGTGTCTCTTGAAAAGGTATAGTAAACAATGCTGAACATGAATGACTGATCAAAATCAAAAGTTTCCCATTGCTACAGAATGTACAAGCAAGCAAGCAATGCTGATCATCGCAACTGAGAAATATAGCAAGAATATTGAGAAAAAAAGTGTTTGTTATTATAGCTATAAAATTGGAAATAGGCAGTGGATAACTAAATATAATGATGATGGTGATTGAATAAAACAATTATACAATAAAAGATGTCATAGCTCTCCAAGATAGTCCAGAGGAAAATGCATGCCTGGTGCAGGAGAGATAACATGACCCTTAAGGTCAATCAGTGCGGCATAATCAGACTTGACAGAAAAAGATTTACTTCCTGAGTACAAAATAAGCACTTAGATTATAAGAAAGATATCTTTACTAAAGATCTAAGGACAATAGCAGACAGTACTTTCTACTTGTTAAACAAACATTCAGTAAAACATCACAAACACAGTAACAGTACTTCATAAAAACACTTGAGATACATGGTATTTAATATATCTTTATTATGTTAGGACCTTAACCTTTAACAAGACTTCTAGAATAAATTCAGTGCAATTAATACTCTCTTACATAAAGTGTTATGCCTACCAATTAACTTTAACTAATTAAAATCAGCCATAAGAACTAAAAAAATTTTAAATTCGTAGATTCAGTCAGCAAAAAAGAGAAGTTCTTGAGGAAGGAGTAATTAATATAGTTGGCTCAAAGGATAAATGAGAGAAAACATATCTATAAATATCAAAAATCACAAAACATGAGCTGAAAAAACTCACACTACATCATATAGTAAAACTCCTAAAGAAAAATCAAACATCCAGGCAGCGAATGGTAAAAGCAGGAACTTTAATGGGTTAAGCACTTTTGTCTATTATTTTATAGACTTCAGAACCATTTAAAACATAGTTAAAAATAAACATATTTTAAATACATTTAAGTACACATCCCCATGTTTTTGCCACAGTGAAAACACAATCATCTTGAATCAAACCAATGAAAAAACTCAAACTAATAAACCATTGAGATTACCTACATACATACACCTGTCAGCCTGTGTAATAACAAAAAATATTATGCCTAATTAGATGCAAAACCCCTTATGAAATATCCAATCAAAACTCAGTAAACTGAAAAAGGACTAATGCTGAAAGGAAGGCAGTAAAACCCCTGTCAAAATGCAGGTTGTGATGTAACTACTGTTAATGTTCAGTACACAATCAAAACAACTTTAAAAATTCAAAGAAGCAATGAAATGTGTTGTTAGGTTAAAAATATGATGGCAAAGGTAAGTATATTTAAATACCCTGGGAATCAACTTTTGTCATTTAGTCCAAAATATAACATCAAGTTGTGTTTACCAAATCCCTTCTTTGTCCCTTCACTATTGTACCATAAAGAGGCTAGGATCATTTAAGTTAACCAATGAAGAACATACCCAATAACATTACTTATATTCAAGTGTTTTAACATTACTTATGTTCAACTTTTTACACAACTGGGTACATTTACCCTAGATGTTAGCCAATAAAATCTCTGAAGACCAGGAAGGACCCGATAGTGGCTTGAAAACATTCATACCAGAGTAATAAACTGAACTAGTTTGTCTAATGCAAAAGTATGATTAAAACCATAAATTGCCTTTAAAAGCCATAAAAAACTTGAAAAAACAGTGAACAATCAAGTAATGTCAAGGCTTGTTAGCTCTACATTTCAGTTCACTGGATATGGATATGCTGTCGTTACATCCAGGTGGGTTTGTAGCATTAACCCGTAGTTGCCAAATAATTTCCCTATGTAAAAGTTTGTTCTGCCAGACACTGCTATATAAATCAGATTTAACCCTTTCCAACACTGAAAATTTAAACATGCAAAAATTAGTGCACACTGTGTTGATGCTATATATAAATCCGCTTGTTTAGGCAGTTGTTAGTTTTTCCCACGTAGAAAGCAGGGTGAGTGCAACACTTTTCCAGGTACACTACCCTGTCTGTGGTACAGGTGTATCTGCATGGAGAATAGGCCATTTATTGATCTTGCTGCATAATTCCACTGTGATGTCAATATCAATATAAGGCCATTGGTTGCATCGTCTGCATTTGTTGGTTGTTACTGGCCCATTAGAATGTCCTTGTAGGGTCTCTCTAAAATGCCCTTAAGGTCGGTTTGGATTGAAAACATGAAGCCTGGCTCATACCTGAAGTGAATTTTTAGGCTGTCATCATTATGCACGAACTTCCAGTGTTTGTGTATAATATTTTGAATGTTGGTTGAATCAAGGGAGTAGAGGAGTACTATGTTGTCAGTAGTAAAAAACATTGATGCTGTCAACTTGTTGTTGTCATCCATTGTCACTGATGGTACTTGCACCAATGATTTGGAAAGACCTTTCTAATAATTGGGGCATATCTCCCTGCCCTGTCATTCATGATATTCTCAAACTGGGGGTCAATAAAATTGTTAGCGCAACCTTGGTAATGGAACATTTTGTTTAAGGATGTTGAACTATATCTTACACTTGTGGTCATCTGATGTCAATCTAGAAAGTTGACTTTTGATAACACCTTTTTTCTGATAAGTTGGATGGTTACTTGACTCTTGAAGTGAAGGAATGTGTTGCAAATGGTGGATTTTCTGTAAAATGAGGTATAAAAGCTACCCTCTCCATCCTTTTTTATTTCTGTATATCAAGGAAATCTATCTTTTTATGATGTATTTTGTGTGTAAATTTCAAAAAGCTGCTTGTCTTTTCCATTTTTTTAATGAAATGGTCTAGTTGGAAGGAGTTACCAGCCCATAAGAGAAATATGTCATCAAGGTATCAAAAATATCCTTTACACAATTCAAAAGCACCTAATTTGAATACCTTTTCCAACTCCCACCTAAGAAGGACCGCATTGGCATAGGTGGGGGCACATGCGGCCCTCATTGCTACATCTTGAGTTTGCTTAATATACTCAACATCTATATATATTTGAAGAAGAAAACATCAACATGGGTTATGATAATCAAATGTCTTGAAGCCCCAAGCTGCTCTGGTCATACAGAGGAATAAAGCCCTGACAATGACCCAGGCAACCTGGATTCGATTAGAGTCCTAGGTGATTGACAGAGTTGTAGGGAGGGATGGATGAGGTCATCATACATGGATGTTTCCAGATGACAATCCCTAGTCGAGGCTGGGGACATCACAAGAGGAGGCAAGGTCAGTGGGGTGGCAGTGTTGCTTGATTGCGCTACCATGTAGACAGAGATATACTCTGTGGATCCCACTTTACACCCCCAGGACCATAACATGTTACCACTGAGGGGAGAAGGGAGTAACAGGGTATGCCAAAAGTAAGACCCCCCAATGGAAGATCAGATGTGCATAGACCAATTGCCTGTGATCTGTGACTGGCCCCAGAAATTAATAGAATATATCCAGGGGGGCATGAAGTAGTTGGTTGACCTGAGGAGGACAGAGCACAAAGGCCAGTAATAATGAAAGATGGATGGGATATAAAAAAGAAAAAAAGAAAGTCTTGAAGTCCTGTAGAGCAAAACATAGCAACCAGACCTACGAACCTATGATGTCTTTTGATGAGATTTTGAGAAATAGACTGTTATTGTAAACCTTCATGATAAAACTGATATCTGGAATTAGGGTGGGGGCATGCTATTGTAAACAAACATAGATTTACAGCTGCATTGGCAAATGCCTTTTGTTGGAATAGGCACACTTTTTTTTTTAATATGTGAACTTTCATTTCTTAACCATTATAATTTCAGATTTTATAAATGAAGGTTAAGAAAATATATAGTCACCATCTAAACAGGGACCTTTTCTAAGGCAATCTGAATGCTTCTGAGCCTGAAAACAGCTTATGTCTTTGAAAGTTTTATTTGAATAAAAAAAAATTGGGGGGGTGCACTCACCTCCATATGCACAAGCTAATATGTATAACTAACTGTGGCTATTGCACTTCACAGACTATATATGGAGGGAACCATTGCTGACTAACTTTTGGTTTTGACAGTTTCAGCAAATTTGCTGCTAACAAATTTCACATTTAAGTGTGAATAGTTTAAATCCATCATGTAGTTAAAATCATTGTCTAAAACGCATTAAAATATTCTGCTGTGATGGAAACAATGAATAAAATTATTTGAAAAGCACCTTTTCCTACATGCTAGCAAGATATCTTAAATAAAAACTAGGCTGTTGTATCATAAATTGGAGTCAAATTATGAAATGTGCATGAACAATCTATGAATAAATTTTCACTGTTCTGATACAAAAAATGTGTTATTGTTTGGTCATACTGCAGTCAGTAGATGTGATGAATACACAAGTTTAATATTTTATAGACATATGATAACTAAAAAAAGCTTTTTTTCTGGACAGTCAAATTATCCACAAAATGGCAAGAAAAAAAGTTTGCACAGTGCAGTGCAGTTATTATATGGCAGCAAACTTAGTTTATGTATATTTAAAAGAGAGTTGAGCCTGTTGCTAGCAGCTTGCATATTCTCCTTTTTTGAGTGTCTGACATCCTGGCTAAGTTATTATATGGGACATGGCAAATTGTTTCATGTCAGTAACTTATGCTACTTTCTAAAAAGTATGATTTAACCAAACACAGGCTCAAAATATCTTTGTCAACATGTTCTGTGTGTAGACTGTTGTTTTTTGGATTTTGTGGGAGAATGCTTTTGACTGACAGCCAGTGGGGGCAAACATGAGTAAAAAAACTACAGTATGGCAAGTCAATGGAAGCCTTTGTTTTATATGTTGAATATCAGATATAATTACAGACAGCAATCAATATTTATGAAAAATGGATAAATGGTCTATTAATCTTGCATCTGTTTTTTTTTTTTTTTCATTTCAGTGTAACACAAAAGGTGAGGATTTAAGTGAACCACCTGTTCTATTAAGGGTAAAGAAAAGGAAAATAAAAAATACCTGGTCAAGATTAGTCCCAAGGCTGAGAAATGATATGTTACACATAAGGTGATGATTCATTTTTGCAAAAAAAAATGAAAACAATGACATGAGTTTTCCTTTAGCTGATTAATGATATCAAACATTTCTAATATGTTGTTTACTTATACTAAAAGTTTTTGTCATGCATTTCTCAACAATAGTACTAATGTTAAGCAAATGATGGTAAAGACATTTGGGGAGAAGAGTCTAACAGGTTACTAACTTCCAAATAAAAATGGAGATGATTAGTTTGCTTATTTTTTATTAACCTAGGTGAATGTCTACAATAATTTTGATTCTTCACTGCATTTGCTCCAGTGCAGAGAAGTTTAGCACATAAATTGTAAAGTCATTGAAAAAATAAGACTATCTCTTTAGTCATGTTTTGCTCTGATATAAACAACACTGATGAGAATTTGGAAAAAAATAAATAAAAAAAAATTAAACTTAAATTAAACTTAAATTAAAAATTAAAAGTGTTGGTTGCCTGGAAGTATTAAATGACATCTTAATGAGAAGACCTCACTTCCTATATGCTCATATCTAAAACAGTGTATCAACTAATGCAATACAGATTCATGCCTCCAGTGCAAGTGTTGCACTTTTAAAGCATTTCAAAACAGCTCAATACAGCAAGCATGTTTCTTTTCATGTTAATGGGTCTGTGAAAAACTGAGGGGCTACCAGCCCAGACAGATAGAATTTTGTAAACAATTCTATGCCATTGCAAATATTAATATTATCCATAGGCTGGTTTCACAAGTGTAAGAAAACTGTTATGTGCTAAGCTTTAAAAATGTAACCACAGTGCACCCTGCTGGAAGAAAGCTGATAAGTAAAGAATTTATGACTGTGAGTGATCTCAAGCTCAAAGACAGGATGTCTGCAGCAAGAAATTCTTTCTATTGTCTTGATAATTACTAGGTTTTACATGTAAAGTGTCTTTTATTACTGTGGCTTCCTGCCAGGTACAGATAAAAAATAAATGCTAAATTTGAGTTCTGTTAGCCTGGAAACTAAATCAGAGAAGTGACAAGAATGATGTAATCTGAAATTATTCAGCAGTAATATGTGTTATCAATTTAAGGGCTACCTCAGAAAGAAAGTATTACATTTTGTATTTGTTTCTGAACCTGAACACATCATCTCACCAGCACTGTGCCTTGCTCTGTAAGTATGATATTTAGAACAGTGATTTCTCTTAGAGATAGATAGAAAGAGTAAGATTAGTCTAGCTGTTTTCTATATTTATGTCAGACTGTCCTACAATGTTGTTTTAAATTATTTCCTGTGATTTCTGAACTCTCTAATGTCATTGTGTTGAGTTAATAAGCATTGTCTTGTGTTTTTATTATTTATTATGAAATGTATTTAAACATTTGAACTGTAGCTGTTTTATTTAGATATATTTAAGCTCTTAGAGTAATTGCATGTATTTGGTGATACTGTATAGGCCACTCCTAAATAGCCTTCAAGTCTGAGTCACACTTACCAATTGGATAATAATAACATTGCACAGTAGAATTGGACACTCTTTTGTAATGACATTTATGGTAGCTGATAAGAGTAGTTGGTGGCAGTGATTACTACCTCATAGCTTGGGGAGAAGGGGGCATAGCTATTGATCATGGGCCAGCTTTCCAGATTTGAAGATTTAGTTGCCCAAACAGCTTACTGCAGTCTCACTTAAGCATTAATACTATACACATTGAGAAGATTTCTACATTCGTGGATCTAAAATCAAAGAAGCTGTAATAACCTTAGCTCTCAAAATACTGTGTGGCCATATATATATAACAGATATCAACAGGAAGACTTGTCCTCACCATCCCTTGTCACCACTAAAGTACTTCAAGAGTTCATCCTGGGGCTGCTACTTTTTGGCCTTCTTCTCAGATGTCAAAACTGACTCCAGCACATTTCTTGCCAGATATGCAGATAGCTGCAGAGGTAGAAGCATTGTCCTTAACATTGTTGTTACCATGTTCCTAACAACATCCCTTAACATTTCACATGAATGGAGCAGTAAAAATTACCTTGCTTTCAATGTCAAAAAATTCAGAATTGTGACATTTGGAAAAGCCCACCAGCAGCTTTGTACACTATTGAGGACAGCTACTAAAAGCTGATAAAAGAGAAGATGACATTAGAGTTGTTGTAGATAATGACTTTTCATTTGATGCCCATATAACTACTACTCTCCACAAAACACATCAGCTTGCCTACTTGATCTTCTGTAGGGATGCCAGCTGTGCCTGGTAGTAAACTTATCCTCTTCATATAGCTGATACTGGACTGACCACAGAAAACTGTGTCATATTCTATAATGTACTCTCACTGCATTTGGTACTGCTGGAAAGGTACAAGGAATCCTCACACAGGTAATCAAGGGACTTATTGCACAACACTGTACCCTGTTCTATAACCCCCTCATATTTGGTATACCTAGGGAAGGTTCAAAGATTCCTAACAAAGAGAATAAAAGGGATTCAATGATTGCTTTATAGCCAGAGGCTACAGTGACTCTTTATTTTCCTTGTATCTTACAGCCATTCTAGATGAAAACTATGCCTAATACATAACATATTAAAAGATTCCTTATTAATTAGAACTCTCTTCTTTAGAATAAACATGGTCACCTGATCATGAAAAGATGCTCAACCTTAGGTTAAGAAATATTACCTCCTTGATATAACATTATAAGTAATGGAAGGCAGATACGAAAAGGAGGTGGAGTAGGTTTTCTATATCCAGTCAACTCAGCTTACATAACTTTAAAGCACATATCACTTTTTTTTATTTTGCTGAAGTATTATTAGTCCCTTTAACCTTAAATACCTGCTCATGACTCAGCATAGCCTCAATTTATACACCTCCTCATTCAAATAACTCATATATTTCCAAATTTAAAGCTATATTGTCTCGAATCTCAGCAGATACTAAACACCATACAATCATACTGAGTGATGTTAAGATAGACTTGCCCAATCCTAAAAAAAAAAAAAAAAAAAAAACTAAAAGAAACACCAAACATTAACCTCTTTGGTTTCTCACAATTAAAAACAGATGCCAGAAGAATAACCAAAACCACGACTAAAGACAACATAAGTGACTGGATATTAACCAGTGTAAAAACAATATTCTCTCATCAGGGATAATACTAGACTCTTAGCAGTGATCATCACCCCACAACTGCCAGCTGGGGCAACATAAGCTCAAAATAAATATAACCTTAAACTTAGAGTGTTGCAAGAGGCCATTCAATAACTTACTTAAACAGTGTAAATGGCTTACCTTAAAAAACAATTCCTTTAGATGAAGCCATTGAGTATTTAATCACACATATGTAAAAGTGCTAAACCTGATCATCCCTACCCACAAAAAGAAAAAAAGTAAAATGTATAACTGCCCCTTGCATGTCTATTGATATCAAACAATTAATAACAGAAGAGATAAGGATTATAAACACTGGAAATCATCACAAACAATACAAACTAGACAATTATTCAACAGACTCTGAAACAAAGGTAACCTTTAACACTTTAAATAAATTCACTCATTTTGAACTTTAACATGGGTTCCCACACATTAGCAGAAAAAAAATCACTGCAAATATTTTTCATTATTTACATGCATTATAAATGTATGCCTTCATGTCTAACACTTATCATTTGCTCCAGCATTCCATAAATTGCTCAAGTCCTGCCTTTCCTTAAATTTCACCGCTCCTGAACATTAATCTGCATGCATTGTTCCCACAAATTCCATTTATTCCTGAGCAATTTTTCCTTCCATTTTCTAAAGATCCCCATCTCCAGTTATTTTATCTCCTTTATGGTATTCAATGCTTCATTTATAGTTAGTTTAGATTTGTAATTTTGATTATAAGAAGCAAACCATCCTAATTCATTGTCTATAAAACAATAGCAAAAACAATCAGAAACAATATCGGAAATATATTAACAAGCCTAGCAAACCCAGTAAGAAAACTATACCTTGTACACTCCCTGACGAAACATGCAGTAACATTGTATCCCACTTCAAAAAGCATTCCATTGATACTGTAAGCCCTGATACATAACATTGCAGTGCAAACATCATAACTGACCTCCCATCTAGAATACTAAAGCTAGAGCAGTAGAAACTGTGTGAAATAGGGGGAAACAGCAGGCAGTGTGTGTGTGTGTGTGTGTGTGTGTGTGTGTGTGTGTGTGTGTGTGTGTGTGTGTGTGTGTGTGTGTGAGGGGATGTCAAGAAGCCCTTCACCTACAGCAACATTTCAGTTAAGGCTAGCCCTGTACATAGGGTCATTCTAATGTAACATCATTGCAACTGAATGCCACTCCCTGAGACTGTCCTTGTGCGAGATGGGCCAACATGGTGTAGTGCACAGGCCTGTCATAATGTAACAGCATTGTTGCCACAGTGCGGTCTATACATACTATTCCTAAAACTTTGCAGCATGGATTAAAAGGTTTTTCAAAATTGTCATAAGGCACACTGGTCCAACTTGGGATGGCATGCAGTCTAAGCATAGTCAGTTTTATTCTAGCTGTGTTCTTGTAAGCCAGACCAAAGAAAGACACATAAAAGGTTACTAGAACAAATAAAGCCTACTTCTCTTACTCCTGACCTACCTCCTTCACAATATCGCCAAGCAGCATCAGAAGTTATTGACAAACCAGTCACTATACTTATTAATAGATTTAGCACTGAACTGTAACATTGCAAAAAAAAAAAATCTTACATTACACCAATCCATAAATGTGGAACCCCAATTAACCTTTTAAAATTTCTTATCCATAGCCATGTTATCTCTTCTATCCAAAATACTTTAAAATTGCATGTAAAAGCAAATATTACATCATGACTATAAAACCAGCTTACAGTACTTTACTTAACATGATTTCTGTCATGGTTACAACATAGAAACCACTTTGCTACTATTCTTAAATGCCATTAACCATCACCCTATCCACCAAAGCCATGCTCCTATCCTAGACATTTCCTAGGCCTTCAGCACTGTATCTCATCCACTCCTTCAAGAAGTGGCAAAAATATGGACATGATCAAAAATATGTCAGCCTGTTTAAAGGGATACCTATGAAGCTGTTATCAAGCAGTCGTATGGTTACAAACATATACTGACTTTCTGTTTATCAACATAGGTATTCCACAGGTATCTATATTTGGACCAATTCTTCCCTCTGAATTTGTTGATGAAATATATACCTAAATTCATAATGCTACATTAATTCAGTATGCAGATGATACCACCCTAATATGTTCAGCAAATCCCCTTACCAGCACAGTAATCAGCAAAACATCCCTGACATAGAGGAATAACTTATTGAATCACAATGTAATTTAAATGAAATTTAAAAAAAAAAAAACTTTTATTTGCCTCAGAGGAAATCTCCATGATCTCAACAGTAATACTACGTTTGATCAAGTTGCGTAAACCAAACTCCTATAAGTGATCATAGATCACAAATTACTACTCAGTAAACATGTTGACTATATCACCTTAGCAATCAATAAAAAGCTAGGCCTGGTTTATAAATCTGAACCTTACTTAAATGAAACCACACTGACTGACACAGATTAAAGCCTGCTTCTGCCTACATTGCTTTACTCTTCATCTGTACTAATTAACATTCTCAAAACCCACCTACATAAATTGGAATAAACCTGTAACACATTTGCCAAATATGTAGCCAATGTACCAGTAAAGCACACTATTGTATATCCCTTCCAAAAGTACAAATTCTTCTGCTGCGTCATCTGCTAAAACTTATTCATGTTCATCTCTATGTATTATACCAAAAAAAAAAAAAAACTTCACAAACCCCTAACCTCCTTCAAATATTTAAATCACACAATTGTTATGGTGACCTATTACACTGGATTTGCATAGCCAAGCTATGGAACTCCATCCCCTCTGACACTGCAGTTCAGTCACTTGACATACATTCATTGACAAATTAAAACCCATTTAACCACTAACTCAGCTTGTTCTTGCACATGGTTCTCCTACATAGTCATTCTGCTACCCACTGCTAATGAGGATAATTCATTTTCTCTGATGCCCTTTCTCAACTAACCAAATGTTTTTTCCTCTGCCTCATAAAATCTTCTGGTTTCTTTACTTTCACATTTTCTTTTCTCTACCTTATTAATGTATGGAGCCAGTACATTAACTTGTAAGCTTGATTTATATTCAGTTTTAGAATGTCATATAAACATACATGTTCTCATACTTTGAAACTTAATATTTTGTAATCATACATTGTGTTGCTAATCATTGACCTTTTCTCCTTGGGCCACTACTGAAAATGGACTTTTTTCAGTCAGACTATCTTGGTTGGCAAAAAAACAAGCAAACAAACAAATTTATTTAATTATACTATGGAATGTGGCAGTTTCATATCTCAGAGATTCCATCACATGTGGATTTAACTCCGAACTTAATTAAATGTGTTCCAGCAATGCAAACTTTCAGAAAGAAATAAAAAAATATATATATGGACATTTGTAAATTCCAACACTGGAACTGGGGCATCAAAGCACTTGATGGCCAATAGGCCTTGAGTTTGTACACAAAACATATGAACATATTCTTATTTAAGAAAGAGAGAAACAAACTGACATGCACACACGCACACACACACACACACACACACACACACACACACACACACACACACACACACACACACACACACACAGAAATAAGTATATGTTCCACTTACTTCAACACAGAGTGAAGTCAGTTTTGCATACAGAGCGTGGGGAGCAAACCCCTTATGAATGAAAATGTATAGTTATGACAAATTCAGCTAAATGATAGAATTTTTTGTGTATGTATATATGCACACACACACACACACACACACACACACACACACACACACACACACACACACACACACATATATGCATATACAAATATAAATGTATATATACGTATTCCAATCCCTGGGGTTCACCTACTAAACTGATAAGCAGATATATATTTATATATAGAGAGTGAGAGGCAGGTAGACAGATAGACAGATAGTAGGTGTCTAGTGACTTTATGCCACTGTAAGTTATATAGAAAAAAATTAACTCAATGTCTTCTTGCCACCACTGTATTGCTGGACTAGAAGATGAATGTATCATTTAGGCTTTTCTGCACATCCAGGATGATCAGAGAGAGAAGAGTTATAGTCTGAATCCAGGCACATGTTTATACCTTAACTACAGTCCCTAGCATTAACAAAAGTCTGTATTCTGAAAAAGAAAATCTTTTTGTTTTTTGTTTATAAGGATTCAATACTTGTTACACCACTGTCCGTAAGTATTCAGAGGTCTTGTCATCTCTATTCAACATAATTCTGCATACTTTTTGTTCATGGCGATTATGATCATTTTCATATTGGGGTCACCCTGTGCATCATTTTTTATCCTACTGTGAATCATTTCAGAATGCAAGAAATTTTCAGAAAATCCATAAGTGTTTAGAAGAGCATCAGCGAAAGAAAGGAAACATTTCAAAGTGCCCACTCAGTACTACAAAACAGTCATAACTGGCCAAAATCAATGTTTTATTTCTTTAAATATCTATGGTTGCATGGTGTCTTATTAATGTTTTTGGCACCAGCCATGGGGTGGGGATCAAGAAAGGTGCTTACAAAAACAAAATGTAGAATTCAGCTCATTTTCTAAAATAGCATTAGGAATAAATAATAATCAATAAAGCAGGTGAAAACCTTTTGACAAAGGTTTTAGTGTTTATGCAATGCAGAACTTTAGCAGCACTTATTTGACTATCAAAATGAGGACATCAGCTAGCTAGAAGTAACAGTTTGTACTTTAACAGCATTTTTATTTTTTTATTAATGGAGATAAGCCATGGTTTGTTACAACTGAAGGATACTGAAAGCGCTGGCCATCTCAGTTTGCGACAAAAGATCCAATCAAGCTTGTTAACTGTGTATGAGGTTTGGCCTGTTTTTGTTCGCAGGGAGATTATTTGTTCCAAACTAGAAAGATGCTTTTGCTTTCATGATATGTTATTAGTGATTCTCCAGTTTGTGTTTATATTCACTATGATAGTAATTGGGAATTTAGTATTAACCAATGCTACTATAATATTTTCTTAAAAATGGGTTCATGCTGCTGATGCATAACACATGGTAATGTCACTCTGCAGTACTATGACAGTATAATGATAACAAGGTGCTTAAATGGTTATAGGAGAGGGTTTTAATTATGTTCTGTCTGTGAATTCTAAGAGTAAGGTTCTTTGTCTTCATTACAAATTTTCATTCATTAGAAATTAACAATTTGGAATTGATATTGAATGAAGATTTAACTATGAAGCAAACAGCGTGTGATGTATACATGGAGCTATGTGCTAGTAAAATATGTATTTCACGCCAAAAACATGCTTCACAGGTACAAATCTGATGTTTTGGAACACAGAAATTATTCACTTTGCACAGGAATTGTAACAAAAGTTCAGATTTTTAAATATAAGGAAATAAAAAAGCTAAGCTAACGTTTCTATCTATATGTAAATGATATAAAAGTTTTGGTAAGCTTATTCTTTGAGAGAACAAAAACATTGTTGTCTGGAGGCTAGATTTCTAAGCATAACTAAATACCAGCTTACTAAAAATAAAATAAATTAATTTAAATTAAATTAAAAAATCAGCAAGATCAGATTTGATACTTCAGGCTTTAATGGGGAATTTCTCTATGTTTTAACACATTTCAATAACATACAAGATAAACAGTGGAACATATTGCTATCATATTCAAACTTACTTAAGAACCTGGGAAGGAAGCCAAGATGATAAATATTTGGTTAGGCATTACTGACATAAATAAAACGAGATGGTTAAAGGACCTGGAAATAACCATTTTTACATCATGTGACAAGTCTGACATTTGACAGTACAGAATTTGTGGTAATGTATGGTTTTGTAGGACTGCTGTGAAAATCTATCATATTAAAATATACAAATTTATACAATTCCCAGTTTCCATTTTAATGATTAATGTTATGTTTTCAAAATGTCATAGATTTTATAAGGATATAGTAAAGACTGAGCTGAAACAAGACTTTTAGAAGCTTGAAAGGGTTATTTGCAACAACATTAATAACTTTGTTGCTTAACATCTGAATTATGTAAATTATCGGTTTAAGTGGACAAGGAGACCTGGTGGTGGAATGAGGAAGTACAGGAGAGTATACAGAGGAAGAGGCTGGCGAAGAAGAAGTGGGATTGTCAAAGAGATGAAGAAAGTAGACATGAGTATAAGGAGATGAGGCGCATGGCAAAGAGAGAGGTGGCAAAAGCTAAGGATAGGGCATATGGAGAGTTGTAATGCAGATTGGACACTAAAGAGGGAGAAAAGGACCTGTACCGATTAGCTAGACAGAGGGACAGAGCTGGGAAAGATGTGCAGCATGTAAGGGTGATAAAGGATAGTGAGGGAAAGGTACTCACAAGAGAGGAGAGTGTGTTGAGTAGATGGAAAGAGTATTTTGAGAGGCTGATGAATGAAGAGAATGAGAGAGAGAGAAGGTTGGATGATGTGGGGATAGTGAATCAGGAAGTGAAACAGATTAGCAAGGAGGAAGTAAGGGCAGCTATGAAGAGGATGAAGAATGGAAAGGCTGTTGGCCCAGATGACATACCAATGGAAGCATGGAGGTGCTTAGGAGAAATGGCAGTGGAATTTCTAACTAGATTGTTTAATGAAATTTTGGAAAGTCAGAGGATGCCTGAGGAGTGGAGAAAAAGTGTTTTGGTACCTATCTTTAAGAATAAGGGTGATGTGCAGAGCTGCAGTAACTACAGAGGGATAAAACTGATTAGTCACAGCTTGAAGTTATGGGAAAGAGTAGTGGAAGCAAGGTTAAGAAGGAGGTGATGATTAGTGATCAGCAGTATGGTTTCATGCCAGGAAAGAGCACTACAGATGCAATGTTTGCTCTGAGAGTGTTGATGGAGAAATACAGAGAAGGTCAGAAGGAGTTGCATTGCGTCTTTGTAGACTTGGAGAAAGCATATGACAGGGTGCCTAGAGAAGAGTTGTGGTATTGTATGAGGAAGTCGGGAGTGGCAGAGAAGTACGAAGAGTGGTACAGGATATGTACGAGGGTAGTGTGACAGTGGTGAGGACTGCAGTGGGAGTGACAGATCCGTTTAAGGTGGAGGTGGGATTACATCAAGGATCAGCTCTGAGTCCTTTCTTATTTGCAGTGGTGATGGACAGGTTGACAGATGAGATCAGACAGGAGGCCCGTGGACTATGATGTTTGCAGATGACATTGTGATCTGTAGTGAGAGTAGGAATCAGGTTGAGGAGACTCTGGAGAGGTGGAGATATGCTCTAGAGAGCAGAGGAATGAGGGTCAGCAGGGCTAAGACAGAATATATGTGTGTAAATGAGAGGGAGGGTAGAGGAATGGTGAGGATGCAGGGAGTAGAGTTGGTAAAGGTGGACGAGTTTAAGTACTTGGGATCAACAGTTCAGAGTAATGGTGAATGTGGAAGAGAGGTGAAGAAGAGAGTACAGGCAGGGTGGAATGGGTGGAGAAGAGTGTCAGGAGTGATTTGTGACAGACGGGTATCCGTAAGAGTGAAAGGAAGGTCTACAAGAGTGTAGTGAGACCAGCTATGTTATATGGGTTGGAGACAGTGGCATTGACAAAAAGGCAGGAGTCAGAGCTGGATGTGGCAGAGTTAAAGATGTTAAGATTTGCAATCGGTGTGACTAGGATGGATAGGATTAGAAGTCGGTATATTAGAGGGTCAGCTCATGTTGGACAGTTTGGAGACAAAGCAAGAGAGACGAGATTACGTTGGTTTGGACATGTGCTGAGGAGGGATGATGGGTATATTGGGAAAAAGATGCTAAGGATGGAGCTGCCAGGTAAGAGGAATAGAGGAAGGCCTAAGATAAGGTTTATGGACGTGGTGAGAGAGGACATGCAGGCGGTTGGTGTGACAGAGCAAGATGCAGAGGATAGGAAGAAATGGAAAGAGATGATCCGCTGTGGCGACCCCTAACGGGAAAAGCCGAAAGAGAATGATGATGATCGGTTTAAGTGTTTTCATGCTTAAAGGGTTAATTGTACTGAAGGTGTACAAGAGGGTTGTAGAGAAAGCAATTTAATATAAAAAAAAATGTTTTTGCAATTTGGCGAGATGTACTCTGGTTGACTGAAGTAATCATTTTGGTCCAATGACATAATTAACTTAAAAGCATGCATGTGTGTGTGTGTGTGTGTGTGTGTGTGTGTGTGTGTGTGTGTGTGTGTGTGTGTGTGCGCGTGCATGTGTGCACCTTATTTATGGAGATACATTCAGAGATATTGTGCCCTGGTCTCTTCTACATATTTTTCTGTAGCTAAACTGGTTAAATGTGATTGCTACCTGTGCAGTATACTTAATTTTCCATATAGGGTTCCATGCATTTCATCTAATGTCATTTGGTCTGAACTTAGAATTTATTCATTTGATCTAAGTAAATTTTGTCTAAAGTCATTTGGTCTAAATGCATTTGCTTTACGTATGGATTTCAAGTATTATGCTGATGTTTGTTGCATAGACTAATATATTTTTAATAATGTACATTTAGTTTTTTGATATTATTGTAACTGAATGTTGGGTTACACTCACGTACACAGCCATATGTATGCTGAAATGTGCATGTTCTTTGTAAGGCCTTACAGAGTGGCTTATGGGAACTTTCCGTTTTCCACACTGTTGTGCTCAGGGGTGTAGCTAGGATTTTCAAATTTGTACTGACAGCTTTCAAACTGCTACCCCCCTCCCCAGCCAAGCTACGGCCATTCTCGTAATTCACGGTTCGCTCTTTTAGTGTCGATGAAGAGGCATTCGCTGTAATGCCTCTTCAGTAATATAATATAAATTCACTCAAACTCGGTTCCTTGAATTGAAAATTAACCTGAAATGTCAGTTCTTTGAAAAATGCAGCATGGTAGTTGGGGTAGAGACTTTATGCTTTTGTTTTCTGTAACTAAGGTACAGGTTTTGAGCTTGAGTAAATTACTAACCACCTGCTACCACTAACTAGGATGTTTCATTCACACACACACCCCTAGCTACCTCTTAGTGCAAGAAATATGGACAAAGCCTAAAATAAACAGGGACCGATATTAAATAATGTTCTCGTGAACTTAGAAAGTTGCTAGAATAACAGGATTTGTGCTAGTATGAATTTTTCTAAAGGACATGAAGTCTGAAGCTCAAATGTCTGTCATTATTTAGCAACTTCAGCCTTCAATGATTTTCTAGAAAATCACAAAATTTATGAGGAATAGACAAAAAATATGGGGCAAAAATCTGGACATTCTGCAAAATGTGGACAATTGAGAGGTATGCTACCTACCACACACACACACACACACACACACACACACACACAACCTCTCAACCTCTTACAGCAACAAACTCATAAATAAAACTGAGGCAAAGGCCCAAAAATAAGGACATTTTTTAAACTATTGCTCTTATAAACTTAGAAAGATAATAGAATAGTAGTAGGTCTTGCATCAGTCCGAATTTTCTGAAAGGTATGAAATCTGAAACTGAAATGTCTGCATTATTTTCTAACTTCAGTCTTTAACAATTTTCCACTAATTTGCCAGAAAACTGCAATTTTATGAAAAACGGACCAAAAATGTGATGCAAAAATATAAAATTACCAGACAATACAGCTGGGAACCTGTCAAAGGAGGGACACCATTTTAATATGAGCACAGTTAACTTAGAGCAGCTGACAAAATTAGAGAATCTACATGCATTTCTGAAATAAAAGTAATGTATAACTCTGATCATTAGTTATTTATAAAAGTAAAGTAAACCCTCTATGTTTTCTTCCAAAATTGCTATTTTGTGGAGGGATCATTAGGGGAAGAGCAACATTTTGAGCCAAAATCAGGGACAGTTGAGGTTTGGCTATGCCTAATTCTATAAAGCAATTTATTTGCATGTACCTCTCAACCTGTTAATGCAATAAATCTGGACAAGGCCAAATATATTGAGGGAACATATAAACAGTACTAAAAATTGCTCTTGTATAAACTGGGACAGTTGATAGACCAGGTCTTATTTTAGCATGCATTTTTCTGAAGGTTATAAAGTCTGGAACTAGTGTGTCATTATTTAGTGACTTAATTCCTAAATCATTTGCCAGAAAACCACAAATTGAGGAACAAACCAAAAATAAGAAGCAAAAAATCTATTCATTCTTTGAAAATCTGGACAGTTGGGAGGTATAGTTCAGCTGGGGCTGTCTAAGTTTGCCGCCCTTCCCCCTCACAAAACCATGGTCGAATGGAGCCTCCCCCTGCAGCCATTCCAATGATCCATTACTTTGCTATTTCACTCCATTTACCATAAACACTAATGTGCATACTGATTTACTTCTATAATGATTTGAACTTCATTTGAAAGTTTTATTTTGCATTTTACAGCACAAACACTAAGACATCTGCTAAACAAACTTGGCATTAAAACTTCTCTGCCCTTGAAACTCACATTCATTGAAACAACATTAAAACCCACATTCAAAGAAAAATACATTTTACCCGTGGCAGATAAAAATTAATTCTGGGCTGCTTTTAAATCATAGGCCCCTTGCATATGAAACATACATGTGCTCTTTGATACACCTTCCTATTGCCTTGAACATTTTTCCAGTAAACAATGAAACAAAACTGCCCAATTCAGAACATTTCCATCATAAAAGTCTAGTCAAACTTCTACAGTCCACCATTATCAGTAAATAATATGCACAATCTCTGAAGTAGTAAAAAAAGTAATCTAAATAATTCCACGTTAAATAAATCTAACTAATGAAGAGGTTGCTGCTAGCAATCACCTTTATATTTCATGACTTCACCGAAAAATAAAGTGTCTGATGCCCCTGAGGAATAAATTGCCTAAATTACATTAATAATAAGCTAGTAATATTGCAATAGGAAACAGATGGCAAACTGATAACAGGCGCATAGTTAGTGTCTTAACTTTCAGTACAGCAGCATTCACCCCTTATGGGAGTAGAACCAACAACCTTCTGCATTAAAAGCAAGTACACAACATTTTGTGCTACTAGCAATGTGAGCTGACTTAGCATAATCAGCACTAAACTTCTCTTCCCCTGCAGCTCTCAGCTCCTTGTAAAATCTACGCAATACTCAACTACATCTCAACTTTGCAGCACAAGAAGTCTGGAAAAAGCCAAATTTATTGGGGTGGGTCAAAAGGGCAAAAACAGGAACACATTAAACATTGCTTGTATAATCTTGGAAAGCTGCTAGAATAAAATGCTGTGTTACCATCATACATTTTACTGCCAAGGTCACTGTGCAAAATAGTCAGAACAACATTCCACTATGCCAAATCACCTGCTTTGTGAAAGAGAGGAAGACTGAAACTTAAATGGCTATCATTTAATGAATTCAGTTCTCACCATAACTGTCAACCTCTTAGCACAAAACACCTGGACAAACCCAGTAATGAGGGAATACAGCCCTCAAACATATTCAGTGAATTCAGTTCTTGCCATAGCTGTCAACCTTAGTACAAAAAACCTGGACAAAGCCAATAACAGGGTATTACAGTCCCACAAATAAGGACAAATTTCAAATAGTCATAAACTTAAAAAAATTGCTATAAAAAAGGTTGTGTTAGTATATATTTATTGCTAGAATAAAAAGTTGTTTTACTATGTCACAAACACAGGAATAAGATGCAGACTCCACACAGAAGGCACCCCAGCCAAGAATCAAACCAGAAAACCTATAGCTGCGAGGCAACAATACTGCCACTGCACCATCAAATATGTAAGGAAGTAAACATTCAGAAATCTGAAGTCTGAAATTTAAATGCCTGTCAATTTGTTAATCAGGACAGTCTGACTTGGAACAAAAAAAAAAACAATTCTCAGCAGAGGCCCAGGAAAAAATAATGCAGACATGTCTTTGTAACATGGGCGGACACAAAAGCAAACCCACACAAACACAGGGAGAAGATACAGACACCCCCCCCCACAAAGAAGGCACCCCAGCCAAGAGCCAAACCCAAGAACCTACAGCTGTGAGGCATCAATGCTATGTTGCTACCACTGCACCATCAAATTTCAAGCATTGCAATATTTAAAAAACACAGATACGATACAGATATTGATCAGATCAAATATGAGGCAAAAATCTGCAATTTTTTTACAAATGGTGGTGGGTAGGGAATTCAGGTCTTTAACACCTTCATACAAGGTACAGGGTTCAAGCCTGAGGTATTCCCTACCACACCACCATGAGTAATCACCAGTACATCCCACCTGGGGCATTTACACACACACACACTCACTCTTCATATTACTCACCAACCGTCGGTTGCAAGACCCTTCTAAATAAAGTCCTTGAAGTGAGACCAACATAACATGTACATCCAACATAACGCTTGAATCCTCCCGCTCGAAAAGCATTTGAACTGGCCGGAAATACATGCGCGGTGAGCTCCATTCCGACTGGATGAGCTGATGTCATCGTGCAGTAAAGCGCGAAAAAAAAGTGAAAATTTAAAAAGCTATCCCCCTTCTAAATAAGTTGTACAGAAATCAGTACAGTGCGTATGCCTCCCGACGTCCCTGGTTGTGCTATCTCATAGTTGGAATATATAATTAGCAGGGGATGGGCGGTACAATGAAGCTTGAACCCCTGCAAATACACTGTTGCTTTTTTCAAAGACTTTTCAATTTTTTGATGTTTTGAATTTTAGATTAAATGCATTACGTGTACTAAACTTAAATGGAATGAGTTTACATGAATCGATACAGACCCTCTTTCTACATATATGGATGTCTATCAGGGGATAGAGCTAAAAAATTTGACTGAAATGTCAGTTGAAAAAATTAGTCATTTGAGTAAAATCTCATTTCACTGACTCACAAATCATAGAAAACTTTATACATAACACAATACACCATACCAATGGTCTTGCAGGGAAGCAGGTTCCATGCACCCTGCCGGGGTGGGGGGGAGCTTCACAACACATTCCACCCTTAATTATATATACTAACTCCATAGTCACACCACCTTGGAGAAAAGAAAAAAAAAAGCACAGTGCACAGTGAACCAGTATTTGTGCACAAACACAAACATCTATTTGAGGTGATGTAACTTGAGAGGGGGCACTGCAAATCCATAATGTTCTGTACTCACTTCCCAAGCAGATCATATCTTCAGAAATGATACCATCACATGCTGCATATATAGTTCTACACTTTTCTGTCATTTGTGATAGAGTGAAATGAGATTTTGGTCAAATGAGAATTCATTGAAGTGACATTTCAGTCAAATACTTTTTAGTCAAATTTTTTAGCCATATGAGATTCAGTCAGCTGCATTTCTACCACTTGATATTTACTCTATACATATTTATGTATGTATGTATGTATTTATTTATTTGCATTTGATAAACAGGTAGTGTCCAACTGGGCAAAAAGCCCGTTTTCAGTGGACACCTGGGGAGAAATGCTCCCAAGTAGAATTACAATAGTTAAAGTAATAATTCATGACCCAGGACATGAGGTTACCAAAAAGTAAAAACATAATACATAGCACAATATAGACAAGAAAAGAACAAAGGTCAACATGTACACATAATTGCAACAGAGATAAAAGAAAATAACATATAAGTCAACATCTCAATTTAATAACTGATTTATTTATTTATATTTTAAAGTAATGTATGTCTGATGGAAGAGTAAATGCTGCTGAGAGCAAAAAGAGAGAGAGAGAGAGGACAGTAAGTGCAGTCCAGAGCAGTGCAGGGCTTAGTTTAGCCAGAGGAAGTGCAGGAGCATAACCAGTGATTTGAGAAATATTTTGTTAGGAGCTGTTTGAAGTTATGAGCATCGGGAATGGATAGTAGGTGCTGAGGAACAGAATTCCAAGATTTGGCTATGCTGTGGCTATATAAAGAATCACCATGAAAGTTGTGGATTTTGATAACTTTGAGCAAGATTTTATCAGCTGACCTGAGTGAGGTTAGATTAGTATAGGGTTGAACAAGGTCAGACAGGGCTGGCAATAGTCTGGTTTATGGATAACTGAGTGGGCTGCTGTTAACTGGTTTAGGGTGAATAAGTTTGGGACTTCACTCCAGTTTAGTTTTTATAGGGCAATGCAATGGTGAGATCTATGGGGAAGGTTTGTTGCAAGTGTAGCTATTTTATTATAACAAGATTCAAGGTTATTTAAGTCTGATTTACAAAGGTTTGTGAAGACCTCAGAGCAATAGAGAAGTGTGGAGGTGAGTCCTGGCAGTAGCTATTCTGGCGTGATTAGATAGATGTGGTTTAGCCCTGTAAAGAGCATTGAGTTTAATATGGACTTTTATGACTGCTATTGTAATATGTCTGTCAAATTTTAGGTTGCTGTCTAGGGTAACACTGAAGAGTTTTGTTTGTTTTATGAGTTCAATTGTTGTGCCATTAGAGGCAAAGACAGATAGATGTGTTTGTTCATTTTTTATGGTGGAATTGGAAAATACCATAGGTTTATTTTGGTTAGGGTTTAAAATGAGATGGTGGTTTGACAGGTATTTTTCAATGTTATGGATGTCAGTCTGAGTCTTCTTGGAGCCCATTTAAGGTGGGGGTGGAGCAGATAAGGGAAGCATCATCTGTATATTGAATGATGGAGGCATGTGTAGCTACAGTAAGTTGTCCCAAGATAGAGCCTTGTGGGACACTAACAGTGATGGGTAGAAGGGGTAAAAGTTTAACTGTAAAACAAGCGTAGGGTATCAGAGCTGAAGTTACGAGAGGCAAGTATGTTCAGGAGTATTTGCTGAGATACAGTGTCAAAGGCTTTTGACATCAATGATGGTGGCAGAGACAAGGAGTTTTTTTGTTTTTAAGGTGATTTACAGTGCAGGTGATACTTATAAGAGCGGTTTTAGTACTAGCTTTGGGGCGGAAGCCATGCTGAGAAGTAGATAGTAGGTTATTCTTTAGGAGGTAGTCTAATATTTGTTCTGTAGGCATTTTTCTAAGATTTTGGCAAGTGGTGAAAGTATAGCTAATAGGTCTATAGTTTGAAAGGTCAGTAGAGGACCCTCCTTTGTGCAGGGGTATGACATGAGATATTTCCCAAAGAAGAGGGACATACTGTTCAGAGATAGAGAGGTTAATTAGGATAGATATAGGATATGAAATAGATGAAGCAGCAAGTTTCAGAAATTCACTAGGTAACTGATTTATTTTATTTATTTTTATTTTATTTTACATTTGTTGACCGGGCTAGTCTAGCTGGATATATTTCCATTTTCAGTTGAGGCCCGGGGAGAAAAGCTCCACATAGAACATAACAATGAGACATACTATTAATAAACACAAAGAATAAAAGTAAGACAACATTAGTAATAAAACAAATACAAATTGATAATAATAAACTTGGTGATAAAATTCACAGAAAGTAAGGCACACCATCATTAAAAAGTCCTGACTAGAGATAGGACAGTTTCAAGGGCTTCTTAATAATTACAAACAGGCTATGCCATATGGCTCCTACTACAATAAGAAATAAAATAAAAGGTGGGAGGAGAAGAAGGAGGAAAAAAGTAATGTGAGAAGATAGGGAAGAGATAGAAGTCAAGAGATGAGAGAAAAAGAAAGACAAACATGAGGATATGGGAGAGGTAAGAGAAATAGGTCGGAACATAGAGTGACTTCAAGGGAAACGAAAGGTATATGCTAGATATAAAGCACAAGGTGAGGTTAAAGGTCAGGAGAGGGGGGGGGAGAGAAGTTAGTCAGGTGTACTACATGAGCAAAGCCAGTGATTTTGGAAGTACAGTTTGATTTGTTGTTTGAAGAGGGGTAGGGATGTGATTAGTGTTATATCCCTAGGTAGTAAATTCCATACTCGGCCTGTGGTATTAGTGAATAGTGAGTCACTAGCTAAGTTGTGAGCTTTTATGGGTTTGGTCAAGAGTTTAGAAGAGGAGCGAAGGGAGGTAAGATTGTTAACGGGTAAAAGCTGTGAAAGAATAGGGGTGTTATCAGGTTGGTACAAAATTTTGTGGGCAATAGAGAGTTGTGTGAGTGTAAGATAGTTTTGTAGTTCTAGCCAGCCTAGAAGTTTCAAATTAAGGCAGTGATGGATTCTGAAGGGGTTGCCAGTAGCGAAGCGGGCAATGTTATTGTAGCAAGTTGCTAGTTTGTTTAGGTTAGATTTCTTGAGGTTAGTGAAGATAGGAGAGGCATAAAAGAGAGTGGATATAAGATGGGAGTGGGCAATAGTAGCTCTAGCTGATCTGCAGCAAGAGTACATGCTTTTATTTTAGTTAGGACATTTTGTATATAATTAGTTTGGATTGGTCTAAGAGAGAATAGAGGAGTACAGAGGTCAGTGGGGGAAGGTGGTATGGAAAGTATGAAATTGGCAGTATTGTTAAGTAATGAGGTAATGTATATATAAATATATATTTATTTATTTATATATGTATACACATATATATTGACAGAGAGATATAGCGACGTGGACACACATTCACACAAGTGCAGACACGCATACACACACGCATACACACACACACACACACACACACACACACACACACACACACACACACACACACACACACACACACACACACACACACACACACAAACACACACACACACACATCTCTGGCATTGTTACAAACACACACATATCTGGCATTATTGCATTAACAGTGCTTGCATGTATAAAATAATGTGATTACTACCAGCTTTCAGACAGGGTACCTCAATAACTGTGCAGATGTGTTTTTTGACATATTTGCACTTCTTTGAATGAAATCAGTAGCTTAATCAGTCCAACTTTTAGTCTAGGTGCTTATAATTATGCCACATGTACAATATACAATGTCTGTTGCAGTGACACACCACAATATACTGCTCTAGATGTTGTAAATTGATTAAAGTTTGCATTGCAAATGAGTTTCCTTAATGAAGTGCACATTGTAGAATCAGCTGAATATTAATCGACAGAGTCGACTCCATCATGCAGAGGAATAAAGTTGCTAGTGTGACCTAGACATTTGGTTAGCATTGCTGATGCTGTAGATGGTGCTTAGCTATAGTTAGGCCACTCAGAAAGGTGAGGACCTGCAGTGACTCACTGAATGGGAAGAAAGAGGGTCAGGAAGGATGTCTTTCTTTTGGTTAGAAAACCCCAGGTTGCACAACAGTGACTGATGTAACATCCACATTCAGTGAACAGACAGGGCTGTAACAGAATCACAACACCAATCCCCTTTTATATAACTGGCTAATATGAATTATGTCTAACACTTTATCCAATGGGGAAGCCTAGTCACTGCAAGCAACAATGCTTCTTGTGAGTCGGTCCTGGAAAAGTTAAACATCAACTGTACAAGACCCCTCGAATAAAGGCAAGGGGTCTCATTGGGAACACAGCTTAGAAGAGCCATGTTGCAATTGACATTCAGTACATTATTAAGCACACTTTATTTAAAAAAAGTCTGTCAATTAACAAACTTACCATTTGTTTGTTTGTGTCTTTCGGCTTTTCCTGGTCAAGGGTCACCACAGCGGAACTCTGGTCCGCTAATGATTGGCAGTAGAGTTTTACGTGCTGGCCTGCCAGGCCTAACGCACAACCTTCAAACGAAGGAATGCCCATTCACACATGTCGCCACACAGAAGACACTCTAACTGAGAATCAAACGGGCAACGTCTAACTGTGAGGTGACAACTCTACAGTCACTTTATATAGTCTTATTCGTACAGATTCATTCATTCTATGTAATCTTTTACCTAACCAAATCTAACCAAATTAATAACTATACATTTACAAACAAGATATTGATATTAATTTTACTAAAGTACCCTTCATCATGGTACAAACATGTATTTATTTGTACCTTCACCTGTAAACTAACTTATTCTTGACTTCTACTGAGGAACTCGGTCACTCCTAAATAATCTGCATTGTTCTCTCTCTCTCTCCCACTGATTATAGCCTCTTGTATTGCCCAGTCTTTCTTATCTGCTTCATCCTTAGTTGCTCCTAGTTCTTCTGTCTTGCTTCACTGTTGTTTTCTCATTCACAGTCATCTCTTTACTGCTCTCACCCTCACTACGTCTCTAGTATCTTACTTTACTGCTTTATTCAGTTCACTCTTAAAGACTTCCTTTTGCTTTCAGCTATCCAGGTGGAACTCTTGCACTATATAGTCTAATCAAAGTAAATATTTCCAAATGAAAGTCACATGGTTTTATGATCGTCTCATAAAATCTTGTAAACACTTAAAAGTTACAAATCATGCACAGTTTTTTTTCAGGAACAAGCAACCCCCCCCCCCAAAGGTGGTGCCCCTGCACTGCCTGATACTTATATATACCAAATATAAAGTTATATTATATTATAAAAAAAGAATATCCTGAATATAACACAATCATAAAATTTACTCTGACACCTCAGAACTGCAAATGATTGAGTGGCAATAAAAGTCATTAATGTAATTATACTAAGCTTGCTGCATTTGCTACAGAAATGAGGTTTGGCTACAAATCAATTTGCCCAGGAACATCTTCAGAAGGGGGTTACATAAATATAGTGGGATTTAAGAGGGTAGGGGGAATGAAAGGGTTAAATGGCTCGTGAGATGATTGGGAGGAAATGAGGTAAGGGTGGGGAGGGGCTTAGGGCGTTTAGGCAAGTGTAGTTGGGTATATGAAGTGAGTTGTTGGATGCTGCTTCATAAGTAAAGTAAGTGAGTAGAGGTATGGATGCTGCTTACTGGGTCAGGATGAGTAAGGTCATACCTCGCTGTCCTGACTTAATTGGTTGGATGTGTTACTTAATAAATGGGATATGAAGTGAGTTGTTGGACACTGCTTCATAAGTA